>NC_056743.1:940486638-940679138 GCF_019279795.1 Protopterus annectens
GGCATCACCCTCCAGGTACATTCATTCTTCAAGGAGCATGACCAAGGCAGATGTTGACAGGATGATGCAGAGATTCCTTCAGACACAAATTCAACTAGGGGTTCTCCCACCACTGTCCCATCTGAATGTACTGAGAACAGCTTAATTCCCCCTCCATTAGTGATTCCCATTCCAGTATGGTCATTGGATTTGAAAACTATGGGCCTGACCATTCCTAAAGTACCCACATCAGAGCCAGCAGTTATGTTGACTTTGAATGTGTCCCTTACTCTCTTGATTCCAATTCTTTCTTTTCAGAATGAGTCTTGGATCTGAAGCATCAGTGCTGGGCTGAGAGCCAAGTCAACTCTGAAATTTTCAAAGCCATCTCTACCCCTTTGGACTTCTGCACTAGATAGCTCAGTTTTGATGTTAGCTTCAGAACTGGGGTGGGTCTGAACTGTGAAGGCTATTCCTGCAGTTGTTCTAGATTATAGGGATGTCTCTTCAGCTCTGATCTCCACTTTGGCATTCAAGGCTTTCAAAAGGGTTCTTGCCAGGCTAAGAGATGAGGTATTTTCATCAAGTTTGGCTTCAACCCAGCCAAGTTTGGACACTGCATCTAACTTTGCTTATCCAGGTTGACAGGGACAGTCAACTTCTTTTAATTTCAGGGCTGCTCACCATGCAAGCTCCCATTCTGATTCTGAACCATCTTCAGAAGCCCCATTAAGGCAGGTTCCCAGAAAACATACTTGAAAGAGGAGACCTTTGGATTCCTCCCTGGACTAAGTCATAAAAACACAGACTTGGATGAAGAGGAGGCTGTGCAAAATCCCCTCTGGAAGACATCCCCTCAAGTGACATTTTAGAACTGAGGAAGCAGTGAGGGAGTCAGTCCACTGACACACCTTCCCCTGAAAAGTCTGTGTTCCTTGAGGCTTTTGGGGCTGGCTCTTGTACCTACTGGATGGTAGCACCTACTGATTCTTTGTTTGACTTTGTAGCACAGAGGGCTTAGAAGGTTCTTGATACAGTGAAGCCCTTACCTAAGAAACCTGATAGTATTTTAGTTGCACCAAAAGACAGAGCTCATTGGAGCAATGGTCCCCCAGTAGATGTCATGGTTGTGATGATGGCTACTAAGAAATAACTCTCCAAAGAGAATATTTCTGGTCATCCACCTAACAGAGAGTTAAGAGTGTTGGACAGATTTGGGAAATGGACTTATGTGTCAGTGACTTTAACACTTGGAGTATTGAATTACCTTGCACATATGACTTGATTTCAGAGGGACTTGACTCAAGAACTCACCAAATCCCTCTTAGGTAACATACCTTCGGGCATCCAGAAAACAGTGGAGTCACAGATGTCTACCTTACAGTCAGTGTCCAACATATCCATGCATCTGCTATCCAACACAGCTGATGGTATGGCTAGAGCAGCAGGCAATGGCTTAGCTATCCACCAACATGCCTGGATGCGGTTGTGTGACTTTGCAGGAGGCTTCAAGACATCCTTCCTTAACACCCCTTTTGATGGTTCAACACATGCCAGTCCAAAGTCTAAGGAGTCTCTCATCTGGTGTGTGCAACATGGCAAGACCTTATCTAACATTGGGATCTGCTTCTCCACCCTCAAAGGACATTTTCCAAGAACCAGACAAGGAGAAAGAAGATATGGTTCAGGAAATCTCAAAGGTTTCACCAAGATGGTCCTGTGGACAGACTATCCTGAGGCAGAGAGAAGGGGGCAATTTTAATGGATATGGCCTTAGGTGCAGAGGTGGATCTCAGAATCAGGGATTTCACAGTCCCTTTACAAAGAAATCCTTCCAGCGCTACTAAAGAATTGACTGACTGCCGCACTCTGGAGGAAGTTAGGGGATGCTTATCCCTGCCTCCTCAAGCCTGGCAGGCCATCACACCAGATAGTTGGGTGCTAAGGATAATCACCAGAGGATACATTATTCCCTTTGTTTCCTCTCCACAAAAGAAAATTAGGATTCCCACAGTACCACCCAGTTAGATGGAATCCACAACAACACAACTTTTAAAGCTTTTGAAAAAATAGTCATGCAGCAAGTCCCACCAGACCAATTAGAATTCGGAGTCTATTTCAAGTTTGCTTTAGTTCCAAAAAATGAGAGGGACCTCAGACCAGTTTTGGGCCTCAGTCATCTCAATCAATTCATAAAACAGACAAAGTTCTGGATTGTCATGTTTCAGACCGTTCTGCCTGTACTGAGAAAGGATGACTGGATGTCCTCTACAGAGCTCCGGGATGTCTACTACCAAATAGTCCAGGAGATTTTTCTGACCAGTGGTTTCCAATTTAGAGCACTGCCTTGTGGACTCCCCTGTTCAACAAATGCATAGCAGTGGTGGCAGTGTACCTTAGACTGCTAGGGTTACAGATGTTCCTATACTTAGACAATTAGCTCCTCACTGCCTATACCAGGTATCTTCCAACTCAGCTCAGGATTTCTTGGTCCAGCTTTTTCTCCTGGGGATCACAGTAAATCATAGAGCCAGTTAATACCTATACAACATATAGAGTTAATCAGATGCCAATCAATTATGACCAGTCAAATAGATAAACTTCCAGAATCTAGGATTGTAGCTTTGTATCACTTAGCCGTTCAGGTTCTGTAACATGCTTTACCCACCGCAAGACTCATTCTTCAACGTTTAGGGCTGATGGCTTCAAAACTAACTTTGGTTCCCCCTGCCAGATACCATATGAGAGTTAATCAATGTACCTTTTCTGTACAGTGGTTCCCGTTTTCACATCCTCTTCATGCTTGGATTTATTTGACACCCATTTACAGATCTCACATCAAATGGTGGTTGATGTTGACAGCTCTCCTGGAAGGACAGGCATTTTCCGCACATCCCACCACATCCATAGTAACCATGGATGCTTCCTTCCTGGGGTGGGGGAGCATTTCAAAGGGAAGATGATACAAGGTTTTTGGTTGCACATGGAGGCCAGTGTCCATATCAATGTCCTGTAGATGAGAGCAGTCCTTCAATCACTGCAAGCTTTCCAGGACTCTCTCCCCATCTAGACAGACAACTTGGCTGTTATCTTGTACATCAACAAGCAAGGAGGAGCCCATTCATATCCCTTATGTCAGGAGGCCATGAGAGTGTGGCAGTAGTCTATGTCTTACAATTGCTTTCTCATAGCAACACATATCCTGGGAACCTCTAGTGTATTAGTGGACAGATTGAGCAGATCCATCCTTCTGCTCCACGAGAGGCCCCTCAATCAAGGAGTGGCAAATCAAATCACTGGGGTCAACCATGCTGCAATCTTTTTGCTTCGTACCTAAACAAAAAGTGCAGCAGTTACTTTGCTCTAATCCATCCACAGAGTCAGTCTCTGAGAGATTATGTAGTCCACAATTAGTGCCAGGTCTCCTAGATAGCTTCTTCCCTTTTCCTCTAATAACAAAGTTTATTTAGAAGATAAGAAAGTACACAATCAGAGTGATCCTCATTGCTTCCTTTTGGCTGCAGCAAGTTTGATTACCCTTCTTCTGGCCTCATGTACTATATCCTCCCTGGACATTGGACTACTGCCCAGATCTGCTGAATCACCCATCCGGGCATTCTCTCCTGGACCCAGAGACACGGAAAGCTAACTGCATGGTTCCTCCAGTTTTAACGGTGGCCAGAGATGCCAGGCTTTCTATTCAGGTAGTTCATAATTGTCAGCCTCACAAAAATTGAGTACCAGAAATTGTCTTCCATCCAATGCCCTGTATAAACATACTCTTAAACATCCTACTGCTGTATTCCATTTCACTGTTATAGATAGGATTTGTTATGGGAAAAATAACAAATTGGATTGGCATAAAATATTAAATACAAAGGAACAATTATGGAGTGTTAGATTAGGAGCTCTGTTTTCACTGGGGCTTAATGATGTCCTTTAATTGTCTTTTCACACTGGGAGGAGCACGATCAATTATACTGTTATTTAAAAATTGTTTTTTGAATGGTTTGAAATAACACTGAAAAAGGCAGTTGTCTGCTGAAACCGATCTGTTTGTTTACTTTATCGTAGAATTACAATAAAGAAGATCATGAAGTCAGAACTTTGAAGCTGATTGATTTTTATAGTTAACCGTTGTTGTTTTGGATAAATATGTACCCAAAGGGGTATTACATTCTCAGTTGGTCTTTTCAGGCAAGGATACAAAGGAAAGATAACTTTATTTGACATGAATTAAATGCCTTTAGTTATTAATTGTGTTAAATAGAAGGATTTCTTGACTGCTTTTGCTATTTGGTGGTCAAAAGATAGGAACTGTCTACAAAGATGCTGAGATCTCTAACACCTTATCAGTCTGGAGTGGGTCCTGTCTACACTGCATGCTGCTGTTGAGATTTGCTTCCCAGAGTTGACAGTGCAGCAGTTCTTTGCATTTAATTTGAGCCTGTTTTTAATATTCTGTTGATGTTTATGTTTTTGCCCATACTGCACTGACATGGTATTGGATGCTGAGCAAATGAAAATATCCAGCTTACAGTTATTAGGAAATTTAGCTAGCCATATTTCTGGGTTAGTGGTTTGGAGATCTAAAACATAGATGCTGAACAGAAAGGGTCCCAGTACTGAGCCCTGAGGAATAACACTAGTCAGCTTTTTGCATTCTGAGATAACACCAGCCACTTTAACTACATAGGATGGATCTGTTCAGCCAGTTTGCTATCCCCCTTACTATGTAAGGGTCTACATTTAGGCTTTTAAGCTTATTTACAATTTCAGCATGGAGAATAGTATTAAAGGTAGTTGAAATATCCAGATATGCTGTATGAGCTGTGTGGCTACTATCCACAGCTTCAGTGTCTTTTTCATAGAAGTTTAAGAAAAAAAAATTGTATGACAGAATCATATTGTTGCAGGTTTAGAGCAATAAGATTTTTTTTATACTGGAGCTTATGAAATGAGATATATTATATTCTACGACTTTTTGAACTAGGCTTGTTAGACTGATGAATCTGTAGGTCCTGGAATCTGGAGGAGCATAATTTTATTTATTTATTTATTTATTTTATTTTATTTTACATTTGTTGACTGGGCTAGTCTAACTGGATACATGTCCATTTTCAGTAGAGGCCCAGGGAGATAAGCAAAACAAGAAAATAACAAAAACATTTATATTTACAATAACGTTACAGGTTAACACAGAATTATCAAAGAGGTCTGAATACCTCACATTGCAAAATGCAGGTACAATACAAAATGCAGGTACAATATATACTATAGCCTGGGGAGATAAGCTCTGAGGATGAAAAAAGAAATAAAAACATTTATATTTACAATGAACATTACAGGTTAACACAGAAATTATCAAAGAGGGCAGAATACTTCACAGTGCAAAAGGCAGGTACAATGCAAATTACAAAGAGGGCAGAATACTTTGCAGTGCAGAAAGCAGGTACAATGCAAATTACAGGTAGAATACAGAATATAACAAAAAAGGAAGCTTATTGTATAATTATATTAATAAAGAGTTGTCACAATATAAGTCAGCTCAGAGGATGAAAAAAGGTTAGGTATAGGAAATGGTATTGTGGTTAATAAGGAAAGTAGAACTTGTTATTGAGAAGTAAAGGGTAGGCAGTGCCTAGTTTGAATAGAAAGATGATTAGTCAGGTTTAGTACAGGGGCATAACCAGATGTTCATCATTCTAACTGCTGCAATAGCCTTTGACTATTTGGGTTGTATCCTGCCCAGAATACAACAACCAGTCTGTCTTCAAAAAGTAATGGATCCCCCACACACCTACACTCAGACTGCTGATTTGCTAGCTCCTTGGAGGGAAATTAGTAGTCAGAATTTAGACAACTTCTGTACTTTTGTGATGCCTCAAGGGAAAGCCGCTCTGAGGCTTCATGGGAGCAGCAGTTGGTCACAGTCTTCATTTCTTGCAGATAAATACCCACAGGAATGTGTTGGGACTGTTTTTGTGAAAAAAACATACTGCTTTTGAGATATTTTGTGATGTGTAAGGATTTAAAGATTGTGAAGTATTTTTACATACTTAAAATTGTGTTGAATATTTTCATGCTTATGTACACTTTGTGACAACTTAACCATCATTATTTTACCTCTTGAGACATTTTGCTTGAAGGTATTATACTTAAGTATTGGGAAGTTCTTTCACGGCTAAAAGTGTATTTTATGTCTGGTGCTTATATACACTTTGTGACTACTTACCTTAATTTCTTGTTTTCTCTCAATACATTTTCTGTGTAAAGGTCTTAGAGTTTGCACAAGTTTTTGGTCTACTGCTTGTGCTTTTACATTTGAATTTTGAGGGACTGTGTGAGGAAGTGTAAATGTGTGTGCAGCTTGTAAACACTTGTCTAACAACTTAACTCCCCCAGGCTCTTCCTAGCAGCGCTTACCAATAATTAAGCTTCTTCCTTGGCTACAGTATGGATTCTAACATTGGTCCTGCTGTTTCTTCTCTTCTGCTGTAACTAAAATGAAAAAAAAAATACCTACACAGCAGGCTAAGACAGTGCATCAGCCACTGATGGGTGACAATACAGTAGCCATTTGCTATTCTTCAGGCAACATACTCATTTCTCTGAGTTCCTCTGGTGTAGTCCATTTCACTACCTCAAACAGGGAGTTAGCCACATTCTCTGCAGCTGTTCCAGTGTCCAGTCTGGATGTGGAAGAACCATCTTTTTGGGGGGTCTGGGAGTTTCTTCAGGAGGTTCTTTTCAGATGGGCTGGGGAATGAGACCCTTTGCATTGGAAGAAGTGCCATCTCTCATTCGGTCTCCTTCCAGGGATTTCCTTTGGGGAAAAAAGTTAGACATTCCTCATCCAAATAAATTTGTTCATAAAAGATTTTCTTACATTACCAAGGTGTTTGTTGTAGGCTTTCTATCCTGGAGAGAAGAAATCCATACCAGAAGACTAACTAGGTCATTATATTCCTGAGGAGAATATGTCAGAAGATTCTGGCACAGACAGAGATGGGATTTTTTCTTTATCTGATTCTTAAGCCCAAGACTCTGATTCAGAAGAAAGGCTGTCCTCTTCTATTCGTTTAGAGGAGTTTTCCTTTTCTAAGACTAGTTCCAGGGTGACTAAGGTATTTTTTGTGGGAACAAGTAGATATCCCCTTAACCTGAGGAGATATAATGATATGCTTCAAGTGGATTTACCTAATGCTACAGCTATTTGTCCTTTTATACCATCCTTGGATGATGTGTTAAATGCTGTCTGCAGTAACCCTGAGTCTCAGCCTTCAGGCCCCAGAAAAGGCTGTGGACAAGAAGGAAAGGCGTTAGACAGATTTCATAAGAGAATTTCCAGTTTCCAGTTTATTCTCAGATGTTGACAGCTTGTTGGATTATTCTGCCTCACACCATTAAGAAAGTAGGTCTTGTCTGAAGCCTACAATTTCTAACTTGTGCCAGGTGTCTAAACATGCTTTGAAAAGTGTGTATGGGGGTGTCTGGCTAAGATGCCAAGCAGTTAACAGCTTAATAATTTTGCTCTGCCGTAATACAGTTATTTTGACAGGATTTCTTATATTAAAACAAAAGAATTTGTCTTCAAAACATGTTAATGGAAAAATAAACAAGAAGAGAAGGAAAAACAAGAAAATTGATTTTTGAAAACTTTTATTTGTATAGTCCTGTCAGAAATATTGTTGCAGTTTCAGTCAGCTGCAGTCATGAGTCACCTTAAAGCTTCCTCACAGGAAAATGAGATGAAAAAAGAACTTAAAGCTCCGGTATCCGGTATGCAAGAAGTATCAGTGAAAACAGATAAACTGGAAAGTAAAATGGATACTATAAAGCAAGAAAACTAGAAACAAAATGATTTACTAAATGAAATAGTAAAGAAACATTCTGACCAGATCACTTCTGTAGAGGAATCATTGAATGATGTAGATGGCAGACTAAATGAAAATGAAAGCCAAATTGAATTCCTACTGAAACAAAATACTTTACTACTGGAAAAGTGGATGACCTTGAAAGCAGATCCAGAAGGAACAATATAAGAATTTACGGTGTTCCAGAAGGAGAAGAAATAAATAATATGTTACACTTCTTAAACACCTGGATTCCAAAAGTTTTGAACTTGCCTGAGTCACTTTCCTTTGGTATAGAAGGGGCACATCAGTCCCATTCAAATACCTCTTTAATAAAAACCCCACCGGTCCCAAGTTCATTTCAATACAAGCCAAATATTTAGTCCTTAGAACAGCATGGTCCAATTCTCCAACTGTATATAATGATAAGACTGTAAGATTTGACAATGACTATACTTCCTGTGTGATAGCTAGAAGAAAAGCCTGTATCCCACTGATTAAGAGTCTCAAGAAATCCAATATTAAAGCGCAAATTTTATTCCCTACTAAAATTAAAATTTTCCTTGTGGAATGTCAGAAAACTTTCAACTCTTTAGATGGAGCACTTGACTTTCTATAGAAAAACAAACTCTTATATAAACAAGAAGAAATGGACTGGTCCACAGCAAATTTAAAGAGACATGCAACCAGAAATGAATGGTTAACAAAAGAAAATAATAAGAAAGTAAAAGGAAAATAAAGGAAACTAGGGATTTGACTGGTTTTGGATTTACTATAATTTTGGCAAAGCTTCTTTTACAATAAGTATAGATTCCCTCAGTAGTTAAAGGGATACAAAGCAATTAAGGTAATTTTTTTTCTTCTTATATTTAAATATGTAAATACTTCATATAGTAGTATTTATAAATGACATAATAATACATGTATATAGAATAACATAATATAGAACCAAAATATAGTACAAGTTATTACCTGTCTTTAATATTTATTATAATTTAAACAAGTTATTCACTGATACAAACGTTTTATTGTATATTTGCATTTAGATATGGTAATGCTTGTTTTTGTTCGGGGGAGATGGAGGAGAGTGTTTTTGGTGTAAAAGTAAGCCTTTTATTTTTCTTTTGGAAAGTTTCTATTTCAGAGAAATGTTACAGCAAATGATATGTTTGGTTTTTATTTTGTATGTACCAGATTAAAAGTCGATATAATATTATTGGTAGCATTGTCATTTTTTGTTACACATTAATTTTTTTAATGTCCTCAAGTTTTTAACTCATGTTTCAGTGACCATGAGCATGTACAAAATCCCTTCAGTAACATAAACAATTTCCCAATTTGTAAATTTAAATTTTACCTCAGTTGGAGAGGTGGAACGGAGCCGTGAGCTGATTGCTTCTGGAAGAGAAGACCTGTGATCGTGCGAAGAGTCCGCAGTTTCAAAATGACTTTTGAACTTAACAGGAAGTATTTCTATGGAATTATACAAAGAAGGGAAATAAACGCTTGCTCTAGAAATGGTGTTCTTGCTTCTTTTGGCCTACAGGATATTCTTGTAATTGATGTAAATTTTGCAGTGAATTAGAGCTGAGTAAAATCTACTAATTTTAAAATGCTATATACTGTATAGTTGTTAAAGATGTTAGCATTGTATGGCTGAAGTGGATCGCAAGCAGCTAAGCTGCATGTTTTAACAGAGTTCACTAAGTAGTGCATAATAATAGCACAAGTTACTGCATTTGAAAGATAATGATTCTGTATAATATATGTCTTTTCTCAATGATCTTCATATAAATAGATTTTAATTAATACTGGTTTTAGTGCTGACAGCATTTGATGTTATGCAGTTAGACTGAAACTATGATACCTACTGCAGCTATTGATAGTGTACTGTAGATATATTCAGGTATATTCCCATAGAAAAGTGATATTAAGAAGTGAACAGATTCTATTTTTTATCTATTTCAGATTGTCAAAATGTAATTTTCAGCTGCTTCTCTTATAATTTTTAGTTTATTTATGAAGTGTCAAGTGAATTATATTGTAGGCAACAATATTTGAAAATGTATTACTGTACTAGTTGTAATTATAATGCTGTATAGAGACAATTTACAGAGAATAATTCAGTTTCAACATATGTGCATTAAAATGTCTACTTTTTAACTATTCTTTAATAAAATTGGCACTGAATGAGAGGGTGATAAAGAGGGGGAAGGGGAAGGAAAAAAAGAAAAGAGAAAAGGGGAAAAATGGAAAAGAAGGAGAATTTTTTTTTATCTATGTGCTTCTAAGTAACTATAACATTTTTAAATAAAAGAAAAAAGGTCTCTTCTTGAATTGTTGCAAATTGAAATATTCAGTTACTACAATGAATTCAGGTGCTACAGTTACATCACTGTTCATTTAGCTATAAATCTTTGTGACTATCTCATGAGTCAATTTTTCCAAATTACTTTAGCATTCTATAACATGCATTAAATGCTGTTACGAAGATGAGTCAAGTAATAATCTCTTACCTCATCTAGAAGAATCAGCAATAAATATACACTGTCATATTTATCTTTACATATTTAGTAATAGCATTCTTATAGTTTGAGGTCATTAGATAGTTATAACATATAATGGTATAAGCAGATGTATCTGTAGGATCACAAGGATTTATAGTTAAGTTTTAAGATAATGTAAATTTTAAGACAAATGATATGGAAAACTGGAGAATAAGCATTGGTTAATAGCATATAATTGCAACTAGAGTAAAATCCTCTTCTCGGTGTGTTGAGATAACTACATGCAAGACTTCAAACACACCTATTCTGACTACATTAGTTAATCTTTCTCTTAAAGTTAGTGTTTTCTATACTAGCTAAGTAGCAGTATAGGTGAAGGAAATACATGTGTTATTTGTCAAGAGCACACAAAGCTTATGCTGGAAATAAAGGGCAATCATTTGCATGATATAATTAGTCAAATTTAAGCCACATTTCTTTTGTTTACTGAGCTATTGGCCTTCTCAACATTGCCTCTAATTGCCTTAAGAGAGGCTACAGTAGTAATGGCTCTTAAAATAAGGAGTAATATTCCATTGGTTCTAAACTGAAATATAAACCAATTTGGTAATACATTAGAGGGTTTAATCTTTCATGATGTCTATTAGTAAGATTATTCTTCTATTCAAACTGTATCTATTAACTATCCATACTATCATACGTAAATGTTTTATTCACTAGGCTGAAGTTTTAAATAGATTAATATATGTTAGCGTAAGTTATATAAGGTTAATATTGGAAACATACTAGTGTTAAAGTGATATTAAAGTATGTTTAATGGTACTATAGTTCATAAGAACAAGTAAGAACAGATACTACTAGTTACTTTATAATTTAATTATTTTACATATAATTATTAAGAAAGGTGTCTTTATTTAGATTTGATATAGATAAAGTTATCCCTTTGGATATTAAATAAATCTTTATAAATAGATATTAGTAGGAAGTTATAGGCAATAACATGAAGTACTGAAAACATTTAGCGGTAGAGCAGAATAGTGGACAGCGAATTTGTGAAGATGATATAGGGTAATTTGAATGATTATATCATCAAATCAGGAATGTTACATTACACGTTAGGGGTTATAAATAGTTTTGTTATATTATTAAGCAATTTTATTATTTTTCCATAGCAAAGGAGTTTAAATTTAATTTTTCTCAGATTTTTGAAAACCATTGCTTAAATCTGCTAGACTTAACTAAGTTTAGAAATGACAATACATAAATGTATTAAACAGTGCAATGAAGAGAGGTGGCTTGTTTAAGTATCTTAAAATGAACAAAGCTGATATAGTTGTTCTACATAAAACACACATAATAAAGAAAGATACTGAGAGATATATCAGTGGACTCACATTACAGTGCCAAAAGGAGAGGCACTATAACATTATGGAAGAAAGCATTAACTGTACCTAAAGTGATTGACTTTTATACTGATAAAAATGGTATGATGGCATTAGTTGTACTTGAAGTAGATAAAAAAATGTTTACTTTTGTAAATGTATATTGCATCCCTGGAATTGGTTCCAAAATAGCAAAAAGGTATTTAGACCTTGTAGTTCTACATGCAAGAGGTGAAATTTTAATGGCAGGAGATTATAATTGTATCCTTGCAGAAAAGGACACTTTCAATGATAAGAATCCCAAAATAACTGCTGCTAATAAACAGCTAAATAATTTTACTAATATGATGGATCTTAGAGATATCAGTAAATTAAAAGTGGCAGATATTCTAAATTATACTCAATATTCTTACAGATTTGCCACTCAAACGAATATTGGTAAAGTATTCACTACTAGTGACTACACTCAAAATTAGAAGAAGTATCAATAACATCTTGTCATTTGTCTGACCATAATGCCATTACTTTTAAAGTTAATTTAAAACTGAATTAACTAATATACTGACAATACCGTCATATTTAACCAAGCTTAAAGAATTTAAAGACTGGTTTATAAAAGAATTAGAATTTTTATGGATACTAATAACAATTGCAAAGTTTCTAATGTTATTCTGTGGGATACCTTAAAGACACACATTTATGGTAGAATAAAGACTTGGTACTTATCGAAAAGAAAGGAATGGGATAATGAATCAAAAATGCTTCAAACAAAGACTGATAATTTAAAATTAAAACCCAGTGATAAAGATATGAACACAGAATTTAAAATATTAAATAAAAAAATACATGGAAATATTAAATCATAAAGTTGCAATAAACTTAGAAAATCTCAAGTTACAAACTTATACAGTAAATCCTAAAAATATGCATAGAATAGCAATAATATCAAAATTGCTAAGTAATAGTAACTTGTTAAAGAAATTACATATTTAGCAAATAAAAATTCTAGAAGAGCAACTAATTTAAAAGACATTTTGGATGCTTTCAGAAGGCAATATGAAGAAATGAATAATTTAGATTTAATATTAGATAATACTGGTAATACTGATAATTTCTTAAAAGATCATATAACACATAAAGTTATGAAAGAACAAAATGATATGTTAGACAAATCTATTACTATTAGAAAACTAAAAGAACAAATAAAAGGTTTAAACAATACCAAGGCTGCTGGTTTAGCTAGTTTAATTTCAGAGCTATATAACATAATTCCTGATAATGTGTTAATAACTCTCATAAATGCTTATGATGAAGGTAAAAGGTCATTAAATAGCCAGCCTTCTTGGAAATACTCTTGATTTTCCCAATTTTAAAACAAGCTAAAAACCCTAAGAGATGCTCTTCATACCAACCTATTTCATTATTAAATGTTCACTACAAAATTTTGACTTTGACTTTTAAATAACATAATACCAAATTTAATTAGTGATGATCAAACTGGATTCATAATGAGAAGAAAAGTGCATGATAATATCATTAGACTTTGTTCTTTAATAGATTTTGCTAATAATAAAAAAGAGTTATCAGTATTATTCTTAGATATTGATAAGGCCTTTGATTCAATTAATTGGTTATATTTATAAAAAGATCTAAAGGCATATAATTTTATAGAATTAATAATGCAATTATATAATAGCACTTTTTTCTTTTGTTAAATTGGTTCTTTTATTTCCATTCATTTAAAATGTCAAGGGGAACAAAACAAGGATGTCCACTATCACCATTACTCTTTGCCTTATTTATAGAACCTTTTGCCACATGTATTAGAAATAATAAGGAAATAAAGTTTTTTTGATCAGTGACATATATAACTCTAAAATTCAACTATTTGTGGATATTTTATTAACTACTATTAGCATTGAATCTTCAATAGAGAATGTTGTTAAGTCAATAAATTACTTTTGAGAAAATTTCTGAATTAAAATTTAATCTTAGTAAAACAGAAATACTGCTAATAAGAAACTTATATTTGAGTTAAAAAATACAATGAATTTAATTAGGGAAAATAAGCAACTTAAATATTTAGAGGTGAATATGAAACATATTGGAAAGAAACAGTAGCATTAAAATAATAAAAATCTTACTAATAATATCTCAGAACTCATTGACAGTTGGAATAGAACCTTTTTCTTGAAGGGTAGACTCATATCAATAAAATTATAATATTACCAAAGATATTATCTATTGCTCAGTCATTAATACTATTGCCCCCCAAGAAAATCATTAAGAGGCTAAATACTATATTAATAAAATTTTGTGGCATCCTCAAAAACCAAGAATATCTTGCAATTGGCATACTAAGAGCTGGGAAGAAAATGGTATTGAGTGTCCCAGTATTGATCTTTATATAAAATCTGCTATTTTAAACATTGTAACTCATTAGTTAAACCCAGCATATAGCTCAAATTGGAAATGTATTCATGAAACAGTCTTAGTTTCAAATATGGCAGCTGAAATAAAATATAATGTTTCATCTAACATTAATTAGCATATTAGATACTAACAGATTATTGTTTGAATAATGGAAGCATTGTTAAGCATACACATGGAATTAGACACATTTTATATAGATTTAAATTTGTAATGGAAAGTAATTATTTAGTTAAACAGTTATTGTTCCTGATTTTTCCTATAGTTTGTTCCATTGGTTGTTTAGAATTCTTTAATTTGAATACAATATCTAGGCTTGAGAAGAATAATTTAAAATGTTGGTATCAGTTTTTGGATGGTAATAAAATAAGTTCTGCAGAAAAACTTTTAGGTTAATATAATGTAAACAACACACATTGCTAGACATTCAAACTCTAAGAGAGTTTATAAATAATAGTTTACAACTACCATTAGTTATGTACACTAAACCCATCCCCAAAATTTTAGAATTCTTTTTTCAGATTAATACTATCAAGTATAAAAATAAGACATACTTATCAATAATCTACACAATTTTAAGAACTGAATGTATGGGTTTTGACGAATCCCATTGGGAATATTCAACAAAAGTAAATAAGGAACCTTTTCTCAGAGGTTAATAAAAAGCTCTATTAAAAGTCTGTAAATAACTCCACATAATCCATTTATTGGAAATTTTTTACCTAGAAGTTTCTACATAGAAGTTTTTTAACAACAAGTAAAATATCCATTTTCTATAAAAAAGAAAACCTGAGGTGCTGGAAATGTAATGAAAATTAAGAAGCAGATTGGGAACATATGGTTCTAAAGTGCCAAAGGTTATTTTGTTTTGGAATGAGTTTGGAGATTTTATTAAAGCCTTGGGATCAGACAAATGTGATATATCAAATTCTTTATTATTATTTAATGTTCCAATTCCAGGTCCTATTCCTAAAACTCAAATGCCTGTCTTATGGTCAGTCCTGGTAATTGCCAGAAAAGTTATTACTTTAAATTGGAAAAGTAGTAGTTACCTCTCTTTATCAGAATTCATATGTCCAGCAAAATATGTGTGTAATAAAGCATTACATACCTCACATAACAGAATTGTAAATGTCACACATAATAAATTATCTTGGCAAAAACTTAAAGATTTATTGGAGAAATATTAACGTGGTTTTCTGATATCAGCTTTTGTTATGGACTATATATATAGTTTTCTTTTGTATTGGTTTCTTTATTGCTTATATGCTTGTATTGTTTATTCAAATTCACTTCATTTTAAAATTAAACAAAAATGTAAAGAAAGTGTGTATGCTTGTGCAGAACCTGTGTTTATGGACACTACTACTAATACTCTTTTCAAAAGATACACTTGCGTATGTATTCAAACATTTTCTGATGAGATGAAGTCTGTCATTTTAAACTCTACTTTACACAAGGAGGTTTTGTTTGGCCTTGCTGCTACTCGGGTTCTCAAATAATTTGATGACAGAGGGAAATTAATTCAGGAAATTACTGAGATTGTTCAAGCCCTGGATTATTAATCTTACAAATCCTTTTCTTTAAAAAAGGAAAATACTCAGTCTATGCCATTGTCTAACAAACAGGAAACAGAAAAGAGATGGTAGAAAGGGAGCATACCTCTCAACCTTTAAGTACAATAAATATGAACAAAGCTAAAAGTAATGGGGGGGGCAAAGGCCCAAAATCATGGGCACATTTTAAATACTAGTCTTATAAACTTAGAAAATTGTTAGAATAATAGGTTGTGCATTAGCATGCAATTTTTGAAGGATGTGAAGTCTGAAACTGAAATGTATGTCATTATTTAGTAACTTCAGTCCTCAATAACTTGTCAGAAAACCACAAATTTTAAGAGAAGCAGACTAAAAAATAGGAGGCAAAAATCTAGACATTCTCTGAAAGTCTGGACAGATAAAAGGTATGAAACGGAACAATAAAAAGCAGGGATCCTTTCAGAAAAAGGGACAGATTATACTTTCAGAATGATTATGGCAGCCCCCCGACTGTCTCTATATCTCTAATTCTGTCCTGTAGACTGTCTCTCAAGTCTTTCTCTTTGGCAGCAGATTGATTCAGACTTTTGGGTACTAATACTGATGATTTCAGTTGGCACTGGATGCACATACCTATTTTCAGGGGAATTCCTTCCTACCCTCCAAACCAAACAGAGTTTTTTTCCTCAAGTACTTCAACACATGCTTACCCTAAGAGTTATACTACTGGTGCCTTTAGTCCAAAGGAAGGAATGTTTCTACTCCAGAATGTTTCTGGTTTCAAATAATAAGCCTTCATAGAGACCAGCTCTTTTTTATTCCTTTCTCAACTGATGTGTTACAGTACCATAATTCAAAATGCTAACTCTTACAAGTTTACTTACTAGATATTTGTCTTCTGAGTTTCATGGTAAAATTAAATGTTCATCATTTACACTGCCTCAGTGAAATATGGATTCTCTACCTGCACAAACCCATACTGGCAGCTCTTCAGAGCTTAGAATCCCCTTCTCTGACTCTCTGTAATATGGGATTGGCTAAGCTCTTCCCATCGGGAAAGCATAGGGTTCCTATTACCTGATCGAACATTTAGGTTAGTGAATACCTAAACTTTGATCTGGTAATAGCGAAAGCAAATAAAACACAAACAGCCAATTTAACCCTGGGAAAGAATTCCCTTGGCCATTATGTGGATTTTGCCTCTTTCCCCACTGTAGAGCGATTGCAGAGTGGTATATTTAGTTGGGGGGGGGGACAAACCCCTCCGCTTCATTTTGGTTTAATTTTTTTTTTGCGGCCGAGGGAATTCATTCCCTACGTTAACTTGGCCGTTCACTGTTTTAATTTTTTGATATTATCAGATCGACGGTTAGGTATTCGCTAACCTAAATATTCGATCAGGTAATATAGATGCGAGGCATAACCCCTCTGAGAAAAAGTAATTTGTCTAGTCTTGTATTGCCAATTGTAGGACTCACATAGTTGAATCTCCTCAATAGCCTTCATTGGTGGATTACAGCTTCCAGACTCAGATAAGATCCCTTTGGGAACATCCCTTCCATTTAAAAATTATATACTTTTGATGTATTTTTGTTTTATTAAAAAATATATAGAGAGAAATTTTTGTGTGCAAACTTTTAATTTTAATATTCTTGCTATTTGCTAGTGCTAATTTCTTTCAGAATTATAACAAACTATTGTGTTGTTTGCATGCTTACTAGTCATTTATGCAGATATGGAGCTTTTCTAAGGTATTTTAATACTTGTACTGGAAAACTGAGGTTCTGTGAGATCATTTGAACACCAGGGACTGCCTCGTGCATGTAGAGCATGGTGCCAAAGAGGAATGTTTCTGTTGATCATTTGCCTTGTTTTGAAGATCTGATATGAAAAGCTGTGCTTCTTCACTTTTTATTAGATTTACTTCTAATTTAACACTGATACAGATGTTTTTATCTTTAAATTGTGCTTTACCACAAATTACTTTATTTGCATTTTCTGTGAAGATTTTTTTTCATTTTTGACAAGGAAATCTTTAAGTAAATGCCTATTTATGCTGTTTTAACTCATTAACGCATATGTGGTGTGGAATATCACACCTCTAGCAGCCTCCATACCATACATGTTGCATTCCAGAGCATTTTCTGAGAAATAACGTATAAAGCTTAAGATAAACAAATGTAAATATTTTGTGAACAATAAAATTTATTAAAACTATACAAATAGCACTGTTATCAGTAAGATGTATTCTTTACAATGATAATAGTCAATACATTCATAATCTTTACCATAAATACTGTTGTGACATCCCCACTGTGGGCCAGTAATCAAGGAGCCTGAATCCTTACCACTGACACTAGAGAGGGGCGTGCACTTGGAAAACAAATGGATACAGTCAGTATTTCCAGATGCAGACCTCTCTGCATCAAGCACAATTTTCCATAAGATCACACAGGAAACACACTCAGTCCTGGGTCTGGGTGTCTCTATCTGTTTCCCTCCAGATCCCCAATAAGACTCCCCACTGGTACAGATGTAGGGTTAGGTCCTCAGCTGAGTGTCCAACCCAAGTCCTCCATCACTCTCTCTGTGAAACCAGTGCTTTGTCTCCCTGCCCCAAGTAGCTGACACACACAGTCTTTGAAATTTAATTTTCACACACACACACACACACACACACACACACACACACACACACACACACACACACACACACACACACACACACACACCCTGGGAAAGGCTGGCAGAGATTACTTGCTCTACCAACTTTGTCCAGACTATAAGGTAGATTCACTGCCACCAGTAAGTTACTATATGGCTCTTAAAAGAGTATCCAGTTATACTGAGTGAAATTAATATTAATACTAATGGTAATGTTGACCAAACAGCCAGGCTTTCAGAAGAGGCCAAACTTATCATTAAATAAATATGTGCAAATCCTCTCAAAACTTAAATGTTTTCTACAAAGCACCAGCCACAATGAAAAGTTTAAATATTTGTAATAATAAATAATAAAATAACATGAAAATACTAAATATCTATTTACAGTAAACACCAGAGTTTCAGTCACAGGAAGTATTAAAAAATAACACCAATGAAAAGTTTCACACAGTTATAGAAAAACGATATTTAGCTAGTCTCACTATCTGTTCCTGATTGACTAAAATAATTACTGTTCCTACTTACTGAACAGAGCAAGGCAAGATGGGTGAGTGTCTTTCTAGTCAGGTTTCCAAGAGCAAACTGCCCCTGAGATTTCACTCTCCTCTAATATTAAAACATTATTTCTGTACAGAATGACATCACACACATCTGATCATCTGACACTGTTTTTCACACTATCCTCATCACTAGAAGCTGCCAGGGTTTATCACCTATGTGCTAAAATACGAACTAGACCTTTAGCTAAGTTTTATTAAAGCATCTGAAATCCATAAAACAATAAAACCATTCCACTCTTCCTACAGGAGCTACAAACTATTTTCTGGTACAGACATTGCTTCTCTGGTTCTGTTCAAAACTGTAGGATAACATCTTTACGACTTAACCCATAAAGTAATTTAATTTCAGGAATATTTTTTTTCAAAGTCAGGTGGATTATCCTCTTCCCTTCCAGTATAAGCTGTTACAATGTATACATTTAAACAGTTACAATAATCATACATCTCTTTTCTGGCCACCAGGAAACATTATTGATCCATTTTAATACAAGCAACTTTACAAAATACATTTTTAAAAAAGCATCTGTACAAAGCAGATTGATACACAAATGACATATAATTCTTTACATAATTTCAGCTGGCTGTGCTGGCATATATTACACATCCACTGTCCTACTTCTTCTGGCAAGGCTGGCAGTACCTCCTATCTTCACAACTGTAATATATTATAATTCGCACAACCCCCAAATTATATTTTTTGCAAACTTTGACAAATTTTCATATCGTCAAAGCTGTACAACTTAGGCATATATTGTTAAAACATTTTTAACCAGATATAAGCTTCCACATGCAACAAGAAATTCTTCTATAAGTGCATGTTTATTGAGATATTTATAGAAATATGAAAACACATGCTTAAGTGTATAATTCATAAAAGAAATCATACCAAATATCTTTCAAGATATACAACTTACAGTGCAACTATCAAAGAGAGTTTTCTTTAACATCTAAGGTTTCACTTAATGTAATGCAACATATTAGGTCATGTGGTTTTTGAAGTTTTAAGTACATATAAAAATATTGCTTATTTTCATAATTACTAGCAAACAGCTAGCAATATTTCCAGTAAAGTGTAACATACATCAGCATTGAGAGTGAATTGTCCTTTTTCCCACATTGGTGTTTCACACCATACACCTCAATAACATGTAGATCTCTCCATTATAAAAATATAAACACAAATTTGAAAATATGAATAATAAGTGGCAAATAAAGATTATTTGTCCACTGCAGGACATTTTAGACTAACTATGTTAGTGTCATTTTGTTAATAACTCATTGCCCTTTCTAAATTCTGCCTATTATTAGCTAGTAAGTCATTTAGTTAAAGAAGCCAGCCCCAAAAAAGGTTTGGATACCATAAGGCAATGTGGGTTTGAAGTGGGCGTATATAAAAAAGGCATTTTAGGCTTGAGTGGGTTACAATGTTTCTATTTGATTTAAGGGTATCTATTTGATTTTTTTCTCACTACCTGGATAAGTGAATTTTACTTGGTATTTTGACTTTGTGTGCTGTTGTTTACTGCACTGTGCAAATTGTACAAGAATACTTATCACAATTTAAACTGTTTCTGCTATATTTTATGCAGCTTAACCCTATTTGTTGTATGGGAACACAGACTGTATTTTCTAATATTGCTGGCCTTAGTCAGCCCTTAATAGTGCAAGTGTATTATTCTGGCTGGTGTTTTCCCCTGACTTGCTGGATCCTAATGTGTCTGTCTCCCGTTAAATCCAGTTGCACCTAAAAAGAAAAAAAAAAATCAACATAAACATACCTCAACCTACAGTTTGTGAATCTGTTGTTGCTTGAAGCTGGCCTGTAGCCAACTTACTTTTTTCCCATCACCCTCTGGTGTGAGCCTGCAGCCTACTATGACAAGCTCAGGTATCAGATACATCCTTTGGGACTATTCCACTGCCTGGTTCCGGTATGGGGAACCAAATCCTTTAAATGCAGGAGAAGTCCAGAATAAGAGTCATCATGCCAGACATAATATTCTGTCCCCAGATATTTTGTCCTTTAGTGTAGCTCATATAGGATCATAGGAGGTTACTAGCCTATCGGCCCTAAGGCCTCTACAAGCCTAGCCATGTTATACCCTTGTTCCCTTATGGGCCAAGATATATAGTCTATATTTGCACGCGAATCTAAGATCAGCACTGGCTGCCCCAGTCTAAGAGGGACATAGGTGAAACCCCTGGTGTAAATTTACGTTTTCCCATCCAAATGTCCGGGTTATGGTTAAATAGGATCATTGAAGAGTTCTGCTTAACATGAATTGGGAGTTTTTTCCAGAGGAGTGGCAACCTCTGGGAGACATATTTGTCTCTCCAGCATGTCCTGTTAATATTGTGGGCTAGGTTAAGATCCCTACAGTGAGTGAATCTTTTCACAGTGGATTTGCGGATGTGCAGCAGCTTCATCAAGGCACGGTCTGAGACTGCTCTGTAGGTGAGGCACAGGTCTCCTCTAAGCAGTCTATATGATACTGAGTAAAGTGATAGGGCATTCAGTCTATCCATGTAGGTCATGTGTTGTTAGCCCTGAATTTTCTTGGTGAGAAACCTCTGAGGTCTCTCCAGATGCTGCAGATGTCTGCTGATGTACATACAGAAGGGAACATTGTACTCTTGTTATTGGTCTGATGAGGGCCAAGTACAGGGGAGTTATAACCTCCTTAGCTTTGGATGCTATACTCTTGCTTATGAGGTGGGCAACTTAGGAGGCCTTCCTTGCTACTGTGGACACCTGATGATCAAAATTAAGGTTACTATCAAATTGCATTCCTAAATCTCTCACCACTGAGTTTGAACTTAAGCATTATTATTAATGTTGTAGTTAGCAGGGGTATCTCCTTTTCCAAAGGGGGTGATAGTGCATTTTTTTTGCATTTAGTTTAAGTCTGTGACTTTGACACCAATCATTTGTGTAAGCCCATTTTGTAGTATGTTGACATCTTTGGGGGGTTCAATGATTGCACCCAGCTTGCAGTCAACACCGAACTTGGTAAGCCATAGGTTATATATTTTCACCTGGACTTATGAAAAATAGATACAAAACAGTAGGGGGCCTAACACAGATCTTTATGGAACACCACTGGTAACAGGTTTGCTAGTAGAGGTGCATCCCCAATTTTGACTGTATGTGTTCTGTTTTTGAGCCAGCTGGCAACCCATCTAGTGATGTAGGGTTAATCCTCAGCTGGGTGAGTTTCTTAATAATGCCTGAGTGAGAGATTGTGTCAAAGGCCTTGGCTTGGTTAAGATAGGCAGTATAAACTGTTTTACCTTCATCCATGGCCTTGGTGACATTCTCGAAGAAGTACACCAGGTTTAGCAGGCAAGATCTGTCCTTAACAAAGCCAAATGGGTTTGGGTCAAGAGTCTGACTGTCACCTATATCCTTGTTGATAAGGTCCATTATGATTCTCTGCATGGCCTTGCAGATAAGAGTGGTTAAGCTTATGGGTCTATAGTTCCTGGGGTTGGTTGAGGGACCCCGTTTATGCAAGGGGATTACAGTTGCTGTTTTTGACTCAGCTGGGACAAAGCCAGTGCTTAGACTAAGAATGAAGAGTGTACTCAGCGGTTCTACTAACTCCTGTTTTAGACCATTTAATAAGGAGCCTGGGATGTTGTCCCAGAGGCTGTGTTTTTGGCCTTGGAGAGTGTGGCTATGGCCTTCTCTCTGGAGATATTAGGCAGAGGACTGGTGAAAGGTATGTTATGGGGTATGTTTTCACCAAACCTGTCAGCTAGCAGGGTGGAATGTGCTAAGTTTCAGTATAAGTGGTACCGTCCAGAGCTAGTTCAGCACAAAGCTGTGCCTTCCCTTTTATATTTTGGACATAGGTAAAAATGTTTTGCGATTTTCCTTAGCTAGGGATGCTAATTTAGTTTTGTAATTAGCTTTAGAAGACTTTACAAGATGTCTAATCTGCTTGTTTATGATTTGGTGAGATTTCTTCCTTTGCTGGGACTATCCCCTCTTGTTTTTTGACAGCAGTTTATTTCTCTTATTATTTAACCTATTTATGCTGGATGTCCACCAGGGTGGTTTACTTTTTCATGAGGATTTTGATTTGATATGTTTTGGTATGGCTGAGTCTACACATTTATATTGATGTTTATACAGGACATTTGTGTACACCTCAGTATAGGGTTCATTGCTTTCAGTGTTGGCAGGGGGTCTGAAACTATTGATGACATCACTCAGTAGGCTATAGTTTGCTTTGGAGAAAATTTTCAACCTTTTTGTTCCTGAGGGAGGGTCAGGTATGATCATTACTTTGAACAAGACTAATTTATGATCAGACTTTACCAGGGAGGCCCCCAAACATGAGGTGGTACTGAAATCCCCCATGTTGGTGAGCACTATGTCAAGGATATTAGAGCCCTTTGTGGAGGTGATAACTATCTGCTCCAGTGCATTTGTGTTAACAAAGTCCAGGAACCTTTGGGCAAGTGTGTTTGTGCTTATATATGTTACCCAGTTGATGGAAAGAGTTAAAGTCACCCATGACGAGTGTATTTGGCTGTACTGAGAGTGACTCAAGTAGGTCCAGGTAGGCTGTATGGTTTTCGTGGTGGGGGATCTATAGCTAACAATGACATGGAGGGGGGGGCCTTTCCTACAGTTAGGTGGACTTGGAGTAACTCTAGGGAGTCATACTGTTTAACCAGTCTAGAGGAGTATTCATCTTTAATGAAGATACTCCTCCTCCCCTGTTTTTCATGTTCGTTTTGTGGTCAGAATTCATGGAAGGCATTATAGCCCTGCATGGCTGGTGTACTCTCTGAGGCCTTGAACCACATTTCTGTGACTGTGTAGACATCACATACAGGGTGAGAAGTGCTTCAGGTGAGTGCAGTTTCTAATTTAGACACCTAGCATTAAGCAGCATAATCCTGAGTTTGTTTCTGGAGGATATTTTTTACCTCGGGAATTTTGTTCTTATGACATTGCCTAAAAAGGCACTATGTGGGAGGCAAGTATCTTTGCCGGCAACCAAAAGCCTTGGTTTTCTGAACCTGATCACCTTCTGAAGGATGATTAGGGGTATAAACTTGAGCTGGTGCCTCAAAAAGCACAACTGGGTTGCTGTCTGGGCAACAGTTTGCAACTGCATTGCACACCGAGAAGCAGGGAAGCTTAGGAGGGTTCCTAGTAGTTATCTAGGGAAAAACTTGATTTTTTAAGTGTTATCATCTATACACAGCAGTGCTAACCCCTATTGTGTGGTGCACAACTATGCGCAAATGCTGTGTTTAAATAGTTTTCAAGCAATCCAACCAACAGGAAAACCCAAGACTGAGCCTTGTTCCAACAATCCCCAACTCAGATGGGTCCTTGACTACACTCTTCTGCCACAAGGGAGCAGGAAAGCCCTCTTGATGTAAGATGGCTAGCTTTAGTGCTTAGAAAATGCCAAACAGTACAGATTCAGCAAGTCTGAATCTAGCCTATGCTATAAATTGTTCAAGTACTGTACATAGGCAATGCAGAAAACATAGTCACAAACAATAAAAACAGTTTAAAGTAGGCTGCAAAACAGTTGCAAACAGATTTGAAGTGGAAAGAAGGTTCAAAAAATATTTATTTTTCAGTAGAATTCACAGGATGTCTTGGAGTTTGTTTAGACTGACTTCAGATCTCTGGCTAAGGAGGCCAAACTCTGGGCAGCTCTGGTAGACTGAGCACAAACCCCAACAAACGATATTAAGAAGAAGCAAAAACTTTACCACATGATAGACAATCAGGCTATTACTATGTATAGGACTGAATTGGTTTGCTTAGCTAAGAGTGTTTTACAGTCAGCTTATCTAGGAGACTATGGTCCTATTCAGAATGACTACGGGGCTACCTTCTTTAGAGATCAGTCTAGCACCACAGAGTTTGATGGGGATCCATCCAGTCTGATCCTTTGGAAGATGAACAAACTCAGAAACCCAAGGCTTCACCTTTCCATAGATACTAGATAGGTTTAGAGATGTATTTGAGTGGAAGCAATCTTGCTATACCAGAGATTATGATTTTATTGAAGATGAGATTCTTGGTTCCTATTAGATGACTGAAGCCGCATTCTATCGAATGCATCTTGGTCGAACTTAAAACAACGAAAAGGCAAAATAGCGAAGTGGCTTTTAAGCGAATTCATTCCCAGGGAAAAAAAATTGCTTGGCCGCTTCCATTACTTTGCCATTTTCGGCACTGTAGTACGATCTCGGAGTTGGTATATTTAAGTAGGGGGGTGGGGGCAACCCCCCCCCCTTTATATATTATTTAAATTTTTTCCTTTTTTTTTTTGGAACAGTGAATTTTTTCCCTTGGAAAAAAATCGCTGTTCTGAGCTTTCGAGATTGTAAGCTTTCGCTTACATGGGATCGATTATTCATTGTTCTCTTTTTTAAGCGTTCGATGATATAATATAGACCCGAGATTCCAAATGTTTTGGCTGTTCCTCCACTGTTACTGACCTTCAAAGCTGTCTATAAAACGCCATGTAAAACTGATTTGGCTAGTGAACCATTTCCTAAAATGGCTATGAGGAAATAGATGTACTCTGATCATGGAGCTCTCTTTGCTCCTTTATCCTCTGACCCAGGTGTGGTTTCTGCAGCTGCTTCTTCCAACCCTACAGCATCCAAAAAAAAAAAAAAAATTGGCAAGTGGTTAAAATCTCAGAGTAAAAAGTTGGGCTCAGTCTAGTAATTTAGTCTTTAGAATTTTTCAATTATCACAGCTTCATGTGGAAATTTTTTGCAGTGTACTTACAGTTTAGATGACTTTGCTGTATCTTTGCCTGCTGAACAGAAGTGTTATATGAGTGAGTTTCTTTCCAGTGTGACTCAGGTTTTGAAACATGCTTTGAGGAGAGTCTTGGAAGGTATGGACACAATTTCTAGAAATGCAGACATTTCTGTTGTATTGTGAAGATATGCTTGGTTATGTAACCAGACTTTTTCTGGGAATTTAAAAAAATAATGGTATGGTGTCTACCCCTCTTTTGAAATATTTGTTTGAGTTACTCCACAATGGCTTATTTTATGCATCTTTCAAGGTGCATCTTGTGACCAACTCACCATGTCTGCCTGTAGATTCCCCTTCTTTTCCCTATTTTTGTGGTCAAACACTTTATGAAAGGAGTTCGTAGTTTCATAGGCGTGTACTAAGCTAACAATCACTTTGGCCTTTTTAAGCCTAACCATGCATCCCAAATCTCTGACAAGTTCTGGTAGCTTTGATAAGTATAAGCAGGGGCTTGGGAGATGAAACATTTACAAGCAGGGGACTGGGAGATAAACCATTAATAGAGTGCCTGTTCCCATTAGGGACATAGGTGCCAAGCCAGGAATGAATTTCCTGCTGCCAGTCCAGGTGTCCAAGTTACACTTGAATTGGGTTAGGGAAAAACTCTGATTCACATTGATGGAGAGCATATTCTAGAGAAAGGATAGCCTCAGGGATACATACCTGTCTCCCCAGCAGGTCCAATTTATAACACAGGCAAGGTTTAAGTCTTCAAAATGGGTAATTATGGTGCTGTTTGTTTTGAGGATATGCAGGAGGTCCATTAGGGTGGTGTCCAGCAATGCCTTGTATGCCAGGCATAGATCTCTCCTCAACAGCCTGTAGGAGACAGAATACAGGGATAGAACTTTGAGGCAGTCTGCATAGGACATGTTACTTATGCCCTATATTCATTCAGTGAGGAACCTCTTTGAATGTTCTGGTTGTTGGATGTGCCTGGTTAGCAACATATCAAAGGGAACATTGTACTCAATGATAGTTCTGATGAATGCTGAATATAGTGAGACAATACCTTTGGACCTAGATACCATACTTTTGTTTATAAGTTGCACAACAAAGAATGATTTTGTGACTACTGTTGACATTTGATGGTCAAAGGCTAGATTACTACAAATGCATGTCCCCAAGTCCCTGACTACTGGATCGACTCTTATGGGTGTGTTGTCAATATGATAGTTACCAGTGGTAGATGACTTCCCAAAGGATACTATTATGCATTTCTTGGTATTTAGTTTTCGTCTATGGCCCCGACATAAGTTATTTGTCTGTGCCAGCCCTTCCTGAAGAACATTAGTGTTGGTGGGGGATTCATTGACTGCTCCATATATACAGCTATATGCAAATTTGGTCAACCAGAGGCCATTGACATTGGCCTTGACTTCAGAGAAGTAAATGTCAAAATAAAGAGATCCCAGGATTTATCTCTGAGGAACTCTGCTTGTGGCTGGCCTCTTTGTAGATGTGGACTCCCCAGTTCTAACTTCATGAGTCCTGTCTGTGAAACAGCTGGCTATCCACCAGGTGATATAAGGGTTTATACCTAACCTCTTAAGTTTATCAACAATGCCCGAGTAGGGTATTGTGTCAAATGCCTTAGCCAGGTCAAGCTAGGCAGTGTGAACCATTTTGCTCTTATCCATTGTTTTGGTGCCTACTCAAAGACGTCTACCAAGTTGAGTAGGCATGACCTGCCATTGAAGAAAGCAAATTGGATTGGGTCCAGTGTCAAGAGGTTATGTATGTCATTAATGATCATTTCCAAGATATTTCCTTCCATGTCATTTCATATGAGACTAGTGAGTCTTATGGGTCTTTAGTTTCCAGGGTCTGTAGATGACCCACCTTTGTGCTGAGGGATGATTGTTGCTGTTCTCCATTCATGAGGAACTAAGCCTTTTTGGAAGCTGAGGTTAAATAGCAATTTCAGAGGGCCTGATAGGTTATGTTTTATGCTATTTAAAAGGCGTCCTGAGATATTGTCTGGGACCATCAATACAGTCTCTTAGCCTTAGAGACAGCATTGAGGACCTGTTCCCTAGTGATGGTAGGGGAGTTAAATTTAATGTATTTCCTGAGGGGAGGTTGAGGGGGTGGGGAGGGGTAAAGTTAGAGTTGAATTTGTTTGCCACTAGGTTTGCTATATCTTCTGGCTCAGTATAGGTGGCTTAATTAACAATGAGCACAGCACACAATTTTGTATTGACTTTGAGGTTACAGACATAGCTAAAGAATGTCATGTGGCTGTCTTTGGCCTGGGAGGCCAAATTTACCTTAAATTTGGCTTTGGTAGATCTTATTTGTTCTCAGAGTTGTTTGTTTAGTTTGATGAAAGTGCTTTTATCCTTCTGCGTGCTGCACCTCCTAATTTTTGCTATGATTTTCTTCCTACTGTTATATAGCCTACTGATGTTGTGATTCCACTAGGGTGGCTTGCTTTTTGAGTTAGTTCTGTTTTTATTCCTGTTGGGTACAGCTGCCTCTGTACAGCTATTAACATGCTTGTATAGGGTTTCTGTGAACAGTTCTGCATAGGCAACAGTGTTCACAGGGTTTATGGGGATTTGAAATATTGCCAGGTTATCACTTAATGTTAGTAATGTAGCCTTAGAGTAGTTCCTGAACATACCAGGGTTAACTGGGGTTCCAGGTTTTAGTGTTATTTCAAAGGAGCCCATTTTGTGGTCTGACCTTACCAGAGATGACATTACACTAGGAAGTGTGCAGTCCTCTTGATATTAGTGAGGACCAGATCCAGCATGTTTGCATCCCTGGTCGGCATATTGACAGTCTAGTCAAGGGAGTTTGTATTTACAAAATCCAGGAATTTATGTGCTTGCATGTTTGGTGTCATATATGATTCCCAGTTAATAGTTGGGTAACTAAAGTCACCCATGAATATGACATTGGGTTGCATGATGAATGTTTCCAGTAAGCTTAAATATGTGTTATGGGTTTCCTGGGTCATAGAGTGGGACCTATAGCTTGCAAGAAAGTGGTATGGGATTTTGCCTATGGTGATTTGAATGCAGAGAAGCTCAAGTGCATCATCCTGTTTGACCAGCCTTGAGTTATATTTATTTTTTATGTAAATCGAGACACCTCCACCTTTAAACCCTGGAAGTGTAGTAGCTGGTCTAAATGTGTGAAAGGCATTATAGCCTTGCACTGCTGGCATACATGTCATGACTTTAAACCATGTCTTATTGACTGCATAGATGTCAGCATTCTGTAAGGTGAGGAGAGCTTGTAGGGAGTGGGGTTTCTTGTTTAGACTCCTAGCATTGAGCAGTGACACCTTTAGATTTTCTTGGTTTGATTTATGTCAGAAGTACTTTCAGTTTGGCATTGCCTAAAAAAGCACCATGAGGGAACACAGTGCTTTAGCTAATATTCAAAAGCCTAGAGAGGGGAGGTACAGGCCATCCCTGGCAAAGCAGCATGGTATGTTGACCATCTCCTTCCATGCTAACAAATATTGCACTCCCTTAGAATGACACCAGAAACTAAGCAAATTATTAAAGTCAGTCATCTTCTGTTTGCATTGCGGAATCATCCTTGAAGAAAGTAAAATGCTGCCCAATGCTAGGCTCATACCAGCCTGGGGCACATATGACCAGAGCTCCATGACATCTCTTTTCATATAGTCTAAGCAGGTATGTCTCAGGTTATTTATACCCACATGGAATGTTGCATTTGAGACTCTCTCGAAAGCAAATACCTCTTCCTAGGGATCTCAACTTTGTTCTTGAAAAACTGACCTTCTCTCCTTTTGCAATTGTATTACAGGCTGATTTGAAGTTCGTCACTTGGAAAACTAGCCTATTGGTCTGACAACTGCAAGGTAAGTCTCTGCACTGCAAGCTCTCATGGTAGGCCAACCTTATCTGATTTTCCACAAGGACAGTGGTAAACATTACTCAAACTGCTGAATCACTTACAAATGCCTTCTACCAGCACCTACAGGACTGCATGGATCAGGCAATCCCAAACAAAACTAAGACTCTTTGTACCAAAGGCAAGCGTCCAGTCTGGTGGACCCCAGACATAAACAAGCTCTACAACAAAAGGAGGAAGCTACTACAAGATAGAGCAAAATCCTTGAAAGGTAAGACACCCTTGATCACTATAAGTAAAAAACTAAGAGCTCTCATAAAATCATCCAAGGCAAATTTTGAGAGAAAAATCGCCAAGGATTCAAAAGACAATCATAAGGCCTTCTTTAGCTATGTTAGAAACCTAGGAGGAAACTCCCAGATATGCTCAGAATTAGTTCAAAATGATGTGAAGATTACTGAACCTACACACATTGCCAACATACTGGCTGACAGGTTCAGTGCAAACTTCTCCCCCTCCCTCCCAAAAGGAGAGATATCTATACCAGAGGATTGTAGCCCCCCAAACATCTCCAACGCCCAGGTGAGAACTGCTCTCTCCAAAGCAAAAAACACAGCATCCATGGGACCGGATGGTGTCCCCGGCTGTGTGCTCCATGAACTCAATGAGGAATTAAACCCGCAGTTAGGACAGCTGTTTAATCTTAGCCTCACCTCAGGATACGTACCCAAGGAGTGGCACACGGCGACTGTGGTCCCACTTCACAAGGGCGGTGCCTCCACCGACCCTAGAAATTACCGTCCCATTAGCTTGACAAGCCTTATCTGCAAAGCCATGGAGAGGATCATAATGGAACTCATAAATAAAGACATAGGGAACTTGCAGACTTTGGATCCAACCCAGTTTGGCTTTGTCAAAGGCAGATCATGCCTTTTAAACTTGGTTGACTTTTTCGAGACAGTCACCAAGGCCATTGATGAGGGAAAGGCAGTCCATACAGCCTACCTTGACCTGGCAAAGGCCTTCGACACAATACCCCACTCAGGTATCATCAAAAACTCATCAGCTTGAATGTAAACCCATACATCACAAGATGGGTTGCAAACTGGCTAAGTGACAGAACCCACAGGGTCAGAGTTGCTGGAGCCATGTCAGACTCAAAGCCTGTCACAAGTGGTGTCCCACAGGGCTCAGTCCTGGGTCCACTCTTGTTCGGCATCTACTTTTCTGAAGTACAAGCAAACACAGGAGGGTTATGGCTGACAAAGTTTGCAGATGACTGCAAACTGGGCGCCATAGTCGAAAACACATCTGACATAGATATCCTTCAGAAGGGCCTCACAGAAACGGATAACTGGTGCCAGAGCCATGGCCTAAAGTTAAATGCCAAGAAATGCATAGTCATACCCTTCGGGAAAAACAAGGTTACCCCTAGCTACCATATAGGTGGCAATCCACTGAGCACAGAAGAAGTCATCAGGGATCTGGGGACCCAGGTTGACAGTAGCCTTTCGTTTGACACTCATGTTGCTAAAGTAGTTAGGAAAACCTTCTACATTGCCCACCTGATCATGAAGGGATTCACATCTAGATCAAGGGAGGTCATCGCCCTCTGTACTCATCACTCATTAGACCTATGATTGAGTACAATGCCCCATTCGGAATGTATCTGACCAGACACCTGCAGCAGCTGGAAAGGCCCCAAAAGTTCCTCACCAAAAGGATAAAGGGTCTCAAAAATATGTCTTATGCTGCCCGACTGAAAGAACTCCAACTCTATTCAGTCTCATACCGCTTGCTCAGAGGTGACCTGTGCCTGACATATAAGGCCATGTCAAACCCTGATGTGATGAATATGCTTCACCTCAAAAAATCTAGATCCCTCAGAACCACAAGGGCGGGAGACTTAAACCTTGACACGGTTATTAATAGAACATGCTGGAGGGACAGATTCATCACCCAGATACTCCCTATGCTGTGGAACAAAATCCCGGTACATGTGAGGCAGAGCACCTCGCTGGCCTTGTTCAAGAGGAATCTTGACCAATGGATGGGGGATCGCAGATATACCCCAGGGATTACTTCAGTGTCACTGCTTGACAGAGGCACAGCAAAATAATAGGCATAGTTTTATTCAAACTAAAGGGGTGGCGAAAGCCAAATAACTATGGGCTAGGCTTATAAATGCCCTTGGGCAGATAGCCTAGTATGAACCTATGAACCTATGACAGGGTTATTCTACACACGAATCCATCTTTTTTGCCAAATGCTGTTTCTGAATTTACTATGAATCAAGCTGCAAATCACTCAGGTGTCCTTCAAGAATGCAACTGCAGTCCTTACATATGGGTTGTCCTGCCTCAGGCAGCCCTTCGGTCGGCCGGATTCCAAAGTCTGGGTCCGGCGTCGGCTGATGTCGCCTCTTCCCCGACATCAGAGCGACTGGGGTATAAAAGCATCAGTCGACGCCATCTTCTTCAGTCTTTCTTGCCGCGCGGTGCCTGAAGCAGAAGCAGTTCGCAGGTGCTGGTCGGTCAGCTCCTGTGTTTTCAGTTACCGAAGTCATCAAAAAGCTAAGTACCCCGTTGGGGAACCTTTTCTTGCCTCAGCCGATGTCAGATAAAACTGCAAAAGTTAATAACTGTTTGTCTTGTGGTAAACAAATACCTCATAAGGACTTCCATTCTTACTGCCTTCCCTGCCTTGGCCCAGACCACGACGTCTTGGCCTGTGCTGCCTGTGCTTGCTACAATAAGCGCACACTCAGGCGCCGGGCAGAATTTGCTGAAGACTTTTTTGGGGAAAATTACTCCTATATCATGCCGTCGGAACAACCGACATCACATATTTCCAAAAAACGGATGGACCGGGACCGACATTCTTGGCTCGCGACTTCCACTGACACCACGCCAAAAACTACCGCGAGTGCATCGGTCTCCTCAGAGGCAGTAATTCAACCGCTCCAGATCAACGACACCGCTTTACCGCACACTTCGGTCCCGGAGGCTTCCCTGGTGCCGGTTGTTGATTTTTCTCCTGAAACCGAAACCCAAGTTTTGCCTGACACCATTCCGGTGGACAAAGTTACTCCTGCACATGGGGCAGCTAGGCCTCCAGTGTTTATGTCCATCAAGGCCTACACACGTGCTAAGGCTGCCAACCAGGCTAAGTCTCTCCCTCCTAAATCTTTTTCTCAAGGTCCCACTTCTGATAAACAGATCATGACTTTAGCTGCAGATCTTATTTCATTAATCAGAGGCTCTCAGACTCATCCAGACAGGGGTTCTCAGCCGCCTGCAGACAAAAGGCCTAGGGTTGAGTAGACAGATACCTTTTCCTCAGATGAAGCCTCTGGCGACTCAGGTCATTCAGATTCCCAGGAAGAATCCTTCCAGGCCTACGAGGATTCTGATGCTGATGAATCTATTCCTTCTGCCTCTCCTCCTGAGGATATTTCTTTCGGGGAAATTCTCCACTCCATGAGAGAGCATTTTCAGTGGCAGGGCCAGGATTTCTACGACTCCAGGAAAAGGCTACATACTTTCCTTAAGTTACCCCAGCACAGGCCTTTAGCTATTCCACCAGTGTTAGATGTATTGGATGATGTGTACTCAGACTCGAGTGCTTCTCCTGATTCTCTCCCTCCTGCTCCTGTCAAGCCAGACAGATATTACAGGGTTCCTGAAACTCATAAACATCTCTTTAAGGCCCACTCTGTTGACCTAGAAACTATTTCCCAGGGGCCCAAAGGAGTGGCCACTTCCACGGCCAAAAATCCTTTGCCCGCAGACAGGGAATCTAGGTCCCTGGAGAGGTGGGGCAAAAAAGTTTATACCTCAACCACCCTTGCCATGAGGGCACTTAACTGTCTTTTCATATGTTTCAGTATCAGGATTTCTTGATGGATGATTTGCAGAAAAAGTTAGCCTCTCCTGAGCCTTTAGATAGAAAGGCCTTGCAGGATTTGGTTCATAATACTCAGCAGGTTAGCAATCATTTTCTACAGTGTGGTTATGATGCATTGGAAGCTTCATGTAGGGCAGCTATGACAGGGGCTGTCATTCATAGACATGCTTGGTTGAAAGAACAGGCATTGCCAGATCATGTTAAAGTAAAGCTTCTAGATGCACCTCTGGAAAAACACAAGCTATTTGGTGCTAATGCACAGGGTGTGTTGAAATCAATTGAGGAAAAGGCTAAATCTGTACAAACAGTCAAAGATTTCCTCCAGGTTCAGCCACCAAGGTTCAGCAGGAATTGGCCTTTGAAGAATTGGTCCTTTCCAGACACTGACAAGTTCCAAAGGGGAAAAAACAGGCATGCTTGAGGTAGAGGGCAATACCGAGGCTCCTACATGGGGCCGCCAATGGCAGCTGACTAATCAGAGAAGTGGCGCAGGGACTTCTATTGCTCCACAGAGACAATCACAATGACTTGACTTTGACACCGCCGACCAAGGCTCAAAGAGAAGCACCTTTAGGTGGAAAATTATCCTTATTTTCAAGAAATTGGCACATTTTAACAAAGGACAAATGGATTGTGGACATAATAGACAAAGGTTACAGGCTCCACTTCCATACCTTACCAACAAGACAAGGCATGCCAAACCTGCCACAAAAGCAAAGGGCAGAGGCACTCATACAGGTTTCAAAGCTGCTACAAATCAAAGCAATAGAAAAGGTTCCTCCTCAGGAACAAGGCCAGGGATTCTACTCAAGACTGTTCCGTGTTCCAAGAAAAGAAAAGCAATGGAGACCTATACTGGACTTGTCCGCTCTAAACACTTTTCTCATTGTGCCAAAATTCAAAATGCTGACATTACAGCAACTTCTTCCCATGCTGGGCAAGGGGTCTTGGCTGGTTACTCTGGACCTCAAGGAGGCATACCTGCATGTCTCAATCAGAAACAGTTGCAGAAGATACCTCAGATTTCTTGCAGGGTCAGAGCATTATCAATTCTCAGCATTGCCTTTTGGCTTATCTACTGAGCCCAGAGTATTCACGAAATGCCTGGTATCAGTAATTGCACACTGCAGACTCCAGGGGATACAAATATACCCTTACCTGGACGACTGCCTTATACAAGCGGACAGCAAGCAAGCCTTGATAAGAAACTTGAACTATGTCATTCACTTACTACAGGCTTTGGGATACACAGTCAACATTCAAAAATCAAGACTACTGCCATCCCAACAAATAATTTTTCTAGGAGCCAAACTGGACACAAACTCACAAATGGCTTTTCTCACAGAAGAAAAACAAGAACAATTACCAGATTACTTCAAAAGCCTAGCAAAGCACACCCAGATGACTGCAAGGAAAATCCTGCAGGCCCTGGGTTTCATGGCATCTTGCATTCTTCTGATTCCACTGGCAAGATTACACATGAGAAAACTACAATGGTACCTAAAAAGTTTATGGTCTCAACACAGCCTCACCTTAGAAGCAGTTATTCCACTCATTCCATGTCTGCAAAAGGAATTTTTGTGGTGGGCACAAGCAAGCCAGCTAAACAAAGGCATGTCTTTCAACAAACCTCAAGCAAGACAAACCATTACAACAGGCGCCTCAGATCATGGATGGGGGGCGCACATGGAGGGCAGATGCATTCAAGGGCAATGGGCTCCCCGGGAAGTGCATCTGCACATCAATCAAAAAGAGATGTTGGCAGTGATTCATGCAATCGAGGCCTTCGGAAAATTTCTTCAGCAAGGTCAACTGCTAATAAAGACAGACAACACCACTGTCATGTGGTACATAAACAAACAGGGAGGCACTCATTCTTACCCCCTCTGCAGACTAACAATGACTCTTTGGGAAAAGGCCCTGAAACTGAACTTACAGTTGCAATCCCAGTTTGTTCCAGGCAAGGACAATGTTCTGGCGGACAGTCTAAGCAGAAACATCTTGGATCCGCACGAATGGATGTTGCATCCAGACATTTTTTCACAAATAACTCATGCATGGGGGAGGCCGGACATAGACCTCTTTGCCTCACACCTTAATCATCATCTGAAGAAGTTCTGCTCGAGGACACACCATCCTCAAGCCTGGAGAATGGATGCTCTCTCCTTCAGCTGGAACTCTCTAACAATCTATGCATTCCCACCTCTACCATTAATGACCAAGGTGTTACTGAAGATCAAAGCAGAACAACCGAAAGGCATTTTGATAGCTCCAGACTGGCCAAGACAGCACTGGTATCCATTACTAAGGAGCATAACTCGCACCAAGCCGTGGCCCCTGCCTCAATGGCCTCTGCTTCTGACTCAGCACAATTACAGGACGTATCATCCCAACCTGCAAACATTACAGCTGACAGCTTGGAGGGTTCCATGACTTCTCCCCATATCTCTCTCTCCAAGAAAGTTCAAGAGATCTTACTGGAAGCACGCAGACCTTCCACCAGAAAAACTTACTCAGCCAAATGGAAGAGATTCAACATCTGGAATGCCAGCAAGGGTCAGGATGCATCAGTAATGAGCATCCCACAGATACTAGAATACTTGGCAGAAATGCTTCACAATGGCCTTTCATATTCTTCCATAAAAATACACGCTTCAGCAATTTCAGCAAAATACAACAGTGATCCACCTGTGTTTTCACATCCTTTGCTAAGACAGTTTCTAAGAGGGATTAAGAATATCAAACCTCCCAGAAAACCACCAGTGCCTGCATGGGACCTCAACTTCGTGTTGGAAAAATTAACTCTCCCTCCTTTTGAGCCAGCAGCATCTTCAGAATTGCAATTTCTCTCCTGGAAAACAGTTTTCCTGTTGGCAATTACCTCAGCAAGAAGAGTCTCGGAGATACAGGCCCTCATGGCAGTACCTCCATTTCTCATTTTTCACCAGGACAGAGTTTCTTTAAGAACCAATCCTTCATTCATGCCAAAAGTGATATCCAGGGTGTCTCTAAATCAAGCAATTCACCTGCCTACCTTCTTTCCCAATCCTCAAAATAAAGGAGAAAAGCTGCTGCACACTTTGGACATACACAGACAATTGCGCTACTACTTGGACAGAACAAAAGCCAACAGAAAGTCTGACCAACTATTTGTAGCGTACGCTGCTGGAGTACAAAGAAAGGCAATTTCCAAACAAACAATTTCAAAATGGATTGGACACTGCATCAGATTCTGTTACTCTTTCCATGGAAAAGGTGTGCCAGCCAATATCAGGCCACACTACACCAGAGCTATAGCCACCTCCACAGCCTTTCTAAGAGGGGTGGCTACAAAGGACATTCTAGAAGCTGCTACATGGAGCTCCGTGCATACATTTTCCAAACACTACAACCTGCCTTTATATTCCAGATCCCGAGCAGGCTTTGCTTCGGCAGTCCTGCAGGGCATTTTAGCTACACCATCTTTATCTTAGATCCTACCACCCCCAGCTTGACTATGGTATTCAACCCATATGTAAGGACTGCAGTTGCATTCTTGAAGGACATAGTACAGTTTTGTACCTACCATAAATGTAGATGTCCGATAGATGTGCAACTGCAGTCAGGTTTTCCCTCCCTCCTACCCCTCTGTAAATTATCCTTTTTGGGTCCACTCCCCTTTTCCAAATTAGCTGGGGGAATCTGTTATGGTGTATCTGTTTATTACTGTTGTGCATGTCTGGAATTTTTAATCCAGTCTCTAATTTTAGCCTTCTTTGGAGGGCACCTGACATCTGGGGCAAGAAACACTGAAGAAGATGGCGTCGACTGATGCTTTTATACCCCAGTCGCTCTGACGTTGGGGAAGAGGGGACATCAGCCGACGCTGGACCCAGACTTTGGAATCCGGCCGACCGAAGGGCTGCCTGAGGCAGGACAACCCATATGTAAGGACTGCAGTTGCATATCTATTGGACATCTATATTTATGGTAGGTACAAAACTGTACTTTCTCTCTCTGGAAACTAAAAACATGGGAAGGAAAATTCTACATGCCTTGGCTGTGCACAAGCAGCTCAGGTACTGCCTTGGCAGAAGTAAGCCCATCAGGAAAGCTGAAAAGATGTTTATTTCCTATTCTGGTGTTAAGAAAGGTTAAGGGATTGGGGGTGGCTTAACAGTTAAAGTGTTTACCTCACAAATGCAAAATAAGGGTTTGATTCTCACCTTTGAAGGTAAAAATTGGATATGCTTAAAATGGCCCACAAGTGCAGCTAGCCAAGTAGTTACCTATGAACCTGTCTCTAAGCAAATAATTGCTCGTTGTTTGTCCTTTACTCTATTGTTTATTGTTATTCCTACCATGCTAAATCTATTCCAGGAAAGGTTAAGGCACATTGTGCCAGAACCTTATCCTATTAGGTGGCAGACTGGAAAGGAGTGGACTCTAGAAGCATTCTATAGGCAGCAACCTGGTCCTCTGTTCATACCTTTACAAATCACTACAAACTGGATTCTTTCTCAAGATCCAGAGCAGGCTTTGTGGGGACAATTCTCCAGGGGCTCCTAGATCTTAATCCTTCTTTCTCCCAGGTAGGGTAAGCTTTGGAAATCTATCCATATGCCATTGAGGCACTGTAGACGATGAACATAGGGCAGTTGCATAAGTCTTACTTATGTGTAACAGTAGATGTTAAAAATTCACACTGCCTCAGTGGCAGCACCCACTCACCATCCCCCTAATTTTGTATATACTTTGACAGTATCCAGCCTTGTGTTGTTAGTTGGCTTTGGTTATTTGTGTTGATTTTTTGTTGGCTGTGAATTGGTTGGTTTCAGGTAAATGTTCATCATATTGATCACTGCTGCAGTAGCCAATGGTTATATTCTGGGTTATATCCTGCCAAGGATATAATAGCTAGCCAGATTTCAAAGCTTCAGGGTACAAATTGTCAGGCAATTCTAGCTGAGCTGACTAAAAGACAAGTATGGGTGAGAAGCCCTTCAGAGCTTTACTACTGCCAAAGAGTACACTGCATTGAGGCTTTCCAGGCTTGACTGTCAGCTTGTGCTTTCCTTTGCTGGATAGATAAATTCCCCTTGAGGAAAAAAACTTTCATTTTCTTAATTCTGTTAATGTTTTATTATTTTCCTGTTCAGGAAAGTTATTTTAAAGCTTGGAGTGTTGTGTTTTAATAGACTGTGTCAAGACTGTAACATACTTTGAAATGGAGCGCTCGTTTTTTTCTGTCAGTTTAAAAGAGGTGTAAAGTAACTGAAAACATTTTTTCTGTGGAGAAATTGTGTTTATTTTTACTTTTGGGAACTGGCATGGTGTTTTAAAGTGTTTTTACTGTGTTTTCTTCCCTGGGAAGAGGCATTATCACTTTTCTTCCTGGGAAAGAGGCATCATTTTCAGCTTGACCATGGAACACATTATCGATCCCATAGTCAGTCCTTCTTTCAGCCACAAAAAGAAAAAAATAAGCAAGCAGCCTTTGCCATCACAGCATGCGAGCAGTTTGCCTCAACTGCAAGTGAGTGACTGCTGTGGCCATTCATTTTACCTCAGACCACTCATCTTCTACCCGTATTACTCTAGTGTAGCCCCTACAGCCACTATGGACCAGATATTAGCCATGTCCTCTGCAGCTGCTGACATCCCCTCAGTGGGAAAGGAATAGCCACTCTTGTCTGTACTGGGAAAGAGATCAGGGAAGGTTTCCCTGTTATTCTAACGAATTATTGTTATTGTGACAAATGCTGTGCCCATCCCTGGGGAAACTGCTGCTGCTGCCATTAGTGACAAGGTTGTCTCAAATTTTCCTGTCAAAAAGAAACAGAAAACCAAGCATGTATCTACATCTCCTCATTTTTTTTTTTTTTTTGAATAGGAGTAGTTTACTGGGTCTGGCTCAGGGTTTGATTCAGACTGTTTATCCTTCTTGCAAAGTAGTTACTGGTCCTCTTTTCCTGAAGATATTCAATATTCTGAATATGAACAAGAAGAAGCAGGAATGGATACAGGGCTTTTTCCTCAGATTTCTGATTCAGACTCAGATGAAAGCTCATTTCCTCATTCTCCTTGTGGGAGGTTCTCTTACTCTGAGACTTTTTGCTGGAATGTGCCAGTGTTTTCAGAAGGAGAACACTGCAGTAACTCAGTCCCTCAGAAAATACTGAGTTGTTACAGAAATATTTTCCAGAACCTACACCCATTTCTACTGTTTTTGTCTGCTTTAGAGAATGTGTGTTACTGTCTGCTACCCCTAAAAAGGCAAATAAGATGTATAAAATTCCTCACCCCTAAAAAGGCAGATAGGATGTGTAAAATTCCTCACTCTTTCACATTTTTATACACTATTCCCAAACCTGAACCAGCAGCTTTAGCTGTAGTTGATCCCACTGCTGTTAAGCACTTAGGTAGTTCCTATCCTACTCTTTCTGATAGTGATGGTAAAATCATTGATAGTTGTGGAAAAAATGTGTATACTTCTGCAACATTGATTTTCAGAATTTTGAATTGTCAGGCTGGTTCCCTATTAGAAGACCGAAGATGCATTCTTTCGAATGCGTCTTGGTCGAACTCAAAAGCCTGAAATAGCAAAATATCAAAGCGGCTTTTAAGCAAATTCTTTCCCTGGGAAAGAATGCGCTTGGCCGCTTCGTTACTTTGCCATTTTCAGCACTGTAGTGCAGTCTCGGAGTTGATATATTTAAGTAGGGGGGTGTGGGGGGCAAAGCCTCCCCACTTAATGTAATGTTTAAAGTATGTTTTTTTTTTTTTGTTGGAACAGTGATTTTTTTTCCCTAGGAAAAAAATCACTGTTTTGACAGTTCAAAATTGTAAGCTTTCGATTACATAGGGTCGATTAATCACCGTTCACTTTTTTAAGCGCTTGGTGATCTAATATAGACCTATCAGGCTTATATGTTAATGTCTGTTTTGACAAACTGTGAAATTATAAGGAATGTTTTATAGGTTCATATGTAAATACTAGGCTACTGACCACCAGGGCCTTTATAAGGATAGCTGTGCAATCCAGCCCAGTTGTGCACCTATGTAACCTGGGAGTTTAATAGGAGGGAGGATGTTATTTAGGAAGTTTCTGTAGGTTATGTGGAGGAGGTTATGTTAGTTTGGATATTACTCTGTGCCTCTGCCTATCAGCAACATGGGGCCAGACCCAGGGTGAATTTCTAATTTCCCATCCATTAGTCAAAGTTACAGTTAAATAGGTTAGGGATGGACTCTGCTTCACATGGATGGTGAGTCTTTTCCAGAGAATGGGGATCCTCTGAGACACATAGCTGTCTTTCCAGCATGTCTTATTTATGTCACAAGCAAAATTTAAATCTGTGGATCTAGTGGTTCTGATGCTGTTCATTCTGTGGATGAGCAAAAGATCCATCACAGCTAGATTCGAGGATGCCTTGTATGCTAGGCATAGATTTCCTGTCAGTCACCTGTAGGAGACAGAGAATAGAGATGTGGCTTTAAGACGATCCATATAGAACAATGTGTTTATACCCTGGAGTCTCATGGTAAGGAACCTTTGTGGGTGTTCCAACTGTTGCATATGTTTGGTTAGGTACATGCTAAAGGGGTCATTATATTCAATGATGGGTCTGATAAAGGTCGAATAAAGTGGCACTATGACTTCCTTGGACCTGGATGCCATGCCCTTGCCTATAAGTCAGGCAACATAGAATGATTGTCTTACTGCCTTGGTCACATGTTGGTCAAAGGCCAGATTACTGTTTACATATGTTCCCAGATCCCTGACTACCAGACCAACTCTGAGGGGTGTCTTATAAATAGACTAATTAGTCTGGGTGGCAGTTTTCTCAAAAGGCACTATAATGCATTTTTTGTTGTCGTGTTTTAATCCGTGACTTTGGCACCAGTCATTTATCTATGGAACAGCCTTTTGTAAGATTTTTGTTGTCATGGGGGGAATCTTTGATAGCTCCCAGTTTGCAAGCATCTGGAAACTTGGTCAGACAAAGGCCCTTGACATTAGCATTTACTTCCAAGAAGTAGATGCAAAATAGGAGTGGTCTCAGCATGGAGCCCTGAGGTACCCCACTGGTGAACAGTCTCTTAATGGAGATACTATCACCAATCCTGACTTCCTGGGTCCTATCTGTGAGACAACTGGCAATCCAGCAGGTTATATATAGGTTTATGAGCTGTTTGGTGAGTTTGTAAACTAAACCCAAGTGGGATATTGTTTCGAATGCCTTAGCCAGGTCCAGGGGGGTGGTATTCAAAGATTTCCCATTATCCATTGTCTTGATGACCTTCTCAAAGACATCCACCAGGTGTAGTAGGAATGACCTTCCCTTAACAAAGCCAAACTGGGTTGGGTTCAGTGTGTGAAGGTTGCCTGTGTCTTTGTTGATTATTTCCATGACATGGCTTTGCATATTAGACTACTCAGACTAATAGGTGTGTAGTTTCTGGGGTCAGCTGATGGTCCCCTCTTGTGAAGTGGGGTAATCGCTGAAGTCTTCCATTCTCATTGTACAAAGTCTGTTTTAAGGCTATAGTTTAAAAGTGTCTCAAGTGATCCTGATAGGTCATGTTTCCAAGCTATTTAGGAGGCATCCTGGAATATTGTCGGGGCGCATTGAGGCTGTGTTTGTGACCTTAACGACAGCTGCCCAGACCTGCTCCCTGTTAATAGTTAGGATGAGAAGTTTGAACTGAATTAGTCAGTCAGCAAATTTGCTATGTTGCTGTACTCAGTGAAGGCGGCACCATTGACCATCAGTTCAGTACACTGATGTATGCTGTCTTTAAAGTTTCAGACATAGCTGTAGAAGGCATTATAGTTGTATTTAACCTGTGAGGCTTTCTTTTTACCTCGTAATTAGCCTTATTGGACTTAATTAGTCCTTTTAGTTTCCTATTTAGTTTAATTAGAGAGCTCCTATCAGTATGGGAGTTGCTCTTCCTGATTTTAGCCATGACTTTTTTATTTATTTATTTATTTATTGACCGGGAAAGTCCAACTAGGACAGAGCCTATTTTCAGCAGTGGCCCGGGGAGAAATGCTGCAGAAGCATGTTTTTGGGTTTTGGGAGGAAACCGGAGTACACGGAGGAAACACACGCGAAAGCAGGGAGAACATGCAAACTTCACACAGAAGGCACCCTAGCTGAGAATCGAACCTGAGAACCTCTTGCTGTGAGGTGACAATGTTAACCGCTGCACCACTGCACCGCCCTCTCTAGTTTTCCTTTTTTTCCTTTTGTTATATACCCTATTAAGGTTAGGATTCCATCAGTATGGTTTGTTTTTAGACTTTGTTTTGGGTTTACTTCTAGTAGGTACAGCAGCTTCTATACAGCCATTTACATGGTTGTACAGGGTCTCTGTGAGCAATTCTGCATAGGTTGATGTGAACTCTGGGTTGGGAGAGGCACTGAATTGTGACAAACTATCACTTAATAGGATGTTGCTTGCTTTGGAATAGTTCCTAACTGTAGAGGATTTACTAGGGTTACCAAGGGAATTTTTATTTTGAAGGAGACAGCTTTGTAGTATGACTTTACCAGTGAGAACATGACACTTTGGGGAGGGGGAGTGCAGTGCTTTCCCATATTGGTGAAGGTGGCACCATTGACCATCAGTTCAGTACACTGATGTATGCTGCCTTTAAAGTTTCAGACATAGCTGTAGTCCATTATGTTTGAACCTCTGGTGGGTGTGCACACTCTCTGGTCAGGGGTATTTGTGTTAATAAAGTACAGGAATTGCTGTGTCTCCAAGTATGAGGCAGTGTATGTTTCCCCAGTCTACAGAGAGGTAGTTAAAGTCTCCCATGACTAGGGTATTTGGTTTAGTGGTGAGTGTCTCCAGTAGGTCTGGGTATGAACTATGTGATTCTAGGGACATAAAAAGTGACTTATAAGTGCAGATGACCTAGAAGAATTCATAAATTTCTTGTATGAAACACAGGAGAGAAGAACAATTTACCAGAAACAGACTGGAATAATATTGATTCAACAATGTTAGTAAGGAATTATTCACAGCGTATATTCAGGAACAACAATTGCTTCAGATTGTAAAAAAAACTACCAGGGGACAGAACAAACTAGCCATTGTGTTCCTAAAGAAATTACTGTTACTTCAAGTTCATAGGTTCATAGGTAGGTACTAGGCTATTGGCCCTAGGGCCTATATAAGCCTAGCCAAAAAGGTACCCTGGCTTTCGCCACTCAAGAAAATTATTTTCCTGTGCCCCTGTTGAGCAGAGCCACAGAGGTGATCCTTGGGGTGAACTTCCTATTCCCCATCCAATCATCAAGATTTTTCTTGAAGAGTGCTAATGAGGAGCTTTGTTTGAGCTAGATAGGTAGTTTGTTCCAGAGTATGGGAAGTCTCTGGGACAGGAATCTATCCCTCCAGCATGTTCTGTTTATTGTAGTGACAAGGTTTAGGTCCCTAGAGCGTGTAGCTCGGAGGGATTGGGATTTCTTTAAGTGGAGCATGTCCAGCAGCTCTGGGTTTGACATTGCTTTGTATGTTAGGCAGAGATTGCCTCTGAGTAGGCAATATGCAACGGAGTAAAGCTGGAGTTTTTTGAGACGGTCTGCATAGGGCATCTGTTTGAGGCCAGTAATCCTCTTTGTGAGATATTTCTGCGGCCTTTTCAATTATTGTAGATGTCTTGTGAGGTACATACCAAAATGGGCATTGTACTCTATAATGGGTCTAATGAGTGTCGAGTAGAGGGGAACAATGACCTCTTTTTTCCTGGATGAGAAACCTTTTGTGATGAGGTGTGCCATGTAGATGGATTTCCTGACTATTGTGGCGATGTGATTATGATAGGAGAGGCTACTGTCCACCTGTGTCCCAAGGTCTCTTATCACACTTTCGATGTTAAGTAGACTACCATCTATGTGGTAGCTCATGGGTACAGAGTTTTTACCAAAGGGGATGACAGTGCACTTTTTGGCATTCAGCTTGAGGCCTGGCTTTGACACCAGGCATCTGTCGCCGTGAGGCCCTTCTGTAGGATGTCCACATCGTTAGGAGCTTTGATTATGGCTCCTAGTTTGCAGTCATCTGTGAACTTCATTAGCCAAAGACCTTCTGTGTTAGCCTGTACTTCAGAAAAATATATACCAAACAGGAGAGGACCCAGGACTGAACCCTGTGGTACTCCACTTGTCACTGGTCTGAAGTTGGATTTGGAGTCTGCTACTTTCACAGTGTGGGTTCTATCAGTGAGTGGAGTTTTACCACCACTGATGTACAGTGATCATGGAATTATAGAGGTGAATTTGTTGCTAGATAATTCTGCCAAACTGAAACCTAAACCAATGCACAGAAGGTTAATTACAGATTATATGGAAGCAAAACAGTCACTATGCAAAACTGACAGGAGTGAGGTGTTCAGTGGAAAAACTGCAGATGGAATGTGGAAAGTTTTGAAAGAGAAGTTGTTTGAGTGCAAAAAAAAATCAGGATCTAGGCATACAACATCAGGGGGATATATTTCCATAAGAACAAGCTATCTGATTAAGGTGAGAGACAAAAAATATAGGAAATGGAGGAGAGGTCAAACTACAACTTTGAAAACTGAAATAAACAAGCTGAACAAACAGATTAAGCATAGTGTGAGACAAGATCAAGAAAAAATTGAAGAAAAGTTATATAAAGATGTAAAGCATAATAGGAAACCTTTTTATAGATACATAAGATGTGGAAGAAGTAAAGACACACAAATTGATAAACTGTGTGCAGATTCTAAAATTTACTCTCAGACACAACAGATTATAGATATATTTACAAAATCTTTTGCAAAACAGTTTGGCTCAACAAAAGGAATGATAAATTGTCCTAGTGACATCCAGGTAACCCCGATACTGGAATCAAATTAGATTATATTGAGAAAGAACTGCACAAATTGGATCCAAACAAAGCACAGGGAGGTGATGGAATTAGAAACAATGGCCTAAGAACACTTCAGAAAGAACTTATGGTACCATTGTATCTATTATTCACTAGGTCATATAAATATGGGGCGATTCCTCAAGATTGGAGACATGTACTTATTAAACCTGTTTTTAAGGGAAAGGGGAGTAGGACAAACCCAGAGTCATATAGACCTTTAAGTCTATTTTCATGTTATGGAAAATAATGGAGAAGGTAATACTGGATAAGTTATTGTCGTAACTGGATAGGTTGGGACTTGAAACCATATATCAGCATGCATATGTTGAAAACAGATCTATTACTACCTGTAACATGATGTTCTATAACAATATAATAACAGCTACGAATGAAAAATTGTGCTGTGATGTAATTTATAAAGATTTAACTTAAGCATTTGACAGGGTCGTACACAAAACACTAACCAATAAATTAGTACAACTAGGTATTGATGTACTCTTGATAAGATGGATAGCTGCATGACTTACAAATAGGACATGGCAAGTATGATATAGCAACTGGACAGGCAAAATCCTTGGTTACAGTCAGGGTGTCCCACAGGGCTCTGTCCTAGGCCCTTACTTGTTTAGATTGTATCTTTCAGACCTAACTTTTTCATCTGAGGTGTTCTACAGTCTATATGCAGACGACCTGAAATCGGGTAGACTGATTACATGTGTTACAGATAAGGCATGTCTGCAAAATAACTTGACTAAATTGACCATTTGGGTACAGGAGACTAATATACTGATAAATACATCAAAACTAAGCATATGAGATTTGGGAGACATACAGTAAATTGAAAGGTGAATATTTAGTGCAGTACACGGTGATTCATTTAAGGACCTGGGTGTATGGGTAGATTCAGCTATGACTTTTTCTAATCATATCAACCAATTAGTTAATATAGCAATATCCCACACCTGGGTGTGGGTAATGCTGGATTTACCCACTGTTGGTGTGGTTTGGTCACGAGGGCGAAGCCCAAGTGGCCAAACAAAGACAACCATGGGTAAATCCAGCATTGCCCACATCCAGAAGTGGGTTATTGCTATTATACAATGACATTATTTAAGAAAAAAAAAACATTTTTTCTTAAATAATGGCATTGTATAATGCCTCCTTGCTGCCCTTCCACAGCTGTCTGGTATTCTGCGGCAGTTCTGATGTACTGCGCATGCGTATGCTTACGCAGTACATTAGAGCTGTGGGCAAAAGCAACAGAGAAAGCAAGAGCTGCATTGCTTTTTACAAACTGTCTCACTGTGTTAAAGGAGTTTAACATAGCGAGACAGCTTTAAAAAAAGCAACGGAGAATCTCTGTTGCTTTTTTAAAGCTATCTCGCTATGTTAAACCCATTTAACATAGCGAGACAGTGTCTAAACAGCAACGGAGATCTTGCGTTCTCCATTGCTGTAAAAAAAGAGTTATACTGATGGAAAAAGTCCGGGCGACCGGACCATTTTCCATTACTATAACTCTGATTTACAATGTGCACGCTGACCAATCAGCGTGCACGTTTTGGAATATTAATGGGGGGGGGTCGTTGTATAATGATAGATATAGAACTATAGGTTGTATAAAAAGATTTATAAAGTCTAGGAAATCAAAAATGATGAAGTCATTGTTTGTTAATTACATTAGACTCAAACTTGAGTATGGAATAACAATATGGAAACCCTATAAGAAAAGAAGCATGAGTAAACTGGGAAAGAGTAGAGCGGAAATATGCCTAGGGCATCCATGGATGTGAAATTTTAAGTTATTATGAAAGACTAAAATGTCTGAACTTGTACAGTGTCTCTTACAGATATCTAAGAGATCTTATTCAAGTATATAGGGCATTTAGAGACAACTAACTCTGGGAATGTTTGGGGTTGTCAAAAAGTACTAGAGAAACATCCGACAACCTATGTAGAAGATTCTGTAGGAATGAGAAGTGCACTAATTGGTTCTCTGACAGAATAGCTGGTGCATGGAACAGACTATCAAATTACATTAATGCAAGTACAAGCTGAGATAATTTTAAGAGCAGCCTGGACACTTTTTATGGGAACAAGTGTTTTGGTATGTTGACAAGCTAGAAGGGCATTAATGCCTATGCTTGAAATATTTGTATGTATGTATGTATGTATGTATGTATGTAAGGAGCAAGCTGATCCAGAGAATCTCTAAGATTTTTCAGCCCTCTTTTTCCGAATTGTCCAAGGGATTTTCTGTCTACTCATCCAATTTTGGCAAAAAACAGAATAAACAGGCTCAACAAAATACAGGTAAACAGACATTTAGAAGAAATGGTAAGTGGGGGGGGGGTCCAAAAACAAGTCTCAAACCTCCCAAAACCAAAGTTATTTTAAAGAGTATGTATAGAAGTTAGCTCGGATGGTCTAGCATTTATAGGCTACCTTTGTCTATTAGAGACATAGGTGCCAGACCAGGGGGAAATTTCCATTTCCTCATCCAATGGGCCAAGTTATGCTTTATTTGGGTTAGAAAAGAACTCTGCTTCATATGGATGGGAAGCATGTTAGTCTCTGAGACACATACCTGTTCTTCCAACATGTACTGTCAATGTTACAGATGTGCTTTAGGTTCCTAGATGAGGTAAATCTGGTGCTATTTGTTTTGTGAATGTGCAGGGGGTCAACCAGAATGGGATCAGAGAATGCCTTGTATGCCAAGCACAGATCACCTTTCAGTAGTCTGTAGACAACGAGAGTAAAGGGATAGGGGTTTGGGATGGTCTGTATAAGACATGCTGCTAAAGGTCTGCATTCTTTTTTGTAAGGAACCTCTTTGGACTTTCCAGTTGTTGTATATGCCTGGTCAGGTGCATACTGAAGGGACACCATACTCAGTGATTGGCCTGATAATGGCTGAGTACATTGGAACAATGACATCCTTGAACCTAGATGCTTATGAGTTGTGCAGCAGAGAATGATTTCCTTACCACTGTACACATGAAGGTCAGCTTATTGTCTACATGGCATTCCCATGTCCCTGACTACGGGGTCTTCTGTTAGGGGTGTATTATCAATATGGTAGTTTCCAGGTGTAGCCATTTTTCTAAAGGAAAATATTATGCAATTTTTGGCATTGAGGTTTAGACCATGGCTCTGGCACCAGTTATTAATCTGTGTCAGTCCTTCTTGGAGGGTATTTGTGTCTTTGGGGAATTCTATGACTGCATCTAATTTGCACTCATCTGCAGAATTTGTCACCCAGAGGTCTTTGACTGTGCCCTTGACTTCTGTGAAGTAGATGCCAAAAAGGAGTGGACCCAGCACAGAGCCCTGAGGGACTCTGCTATTGACCTAACTCTTTGTGGAGGTAGACTCCCCTATCTGAACTTCTTGAGTCCTATCTGTGAACCAACTGATTGTCCAGCGGGTGCCTATGGGTTTTGTCAGTTTGTTTATAATTCCAGAGTGGGATATTGTGCCAAATGCTTTTGTCAGGTCAAAGTAGGCAGTATGCACCATTTTATCCTAATTCATTGCTTTGGTGACCTTCTCAAAGAAGTCCAGTAGGTTGAGGAGGTATGACCTACCCTTGCCGAAACCGGACTGGGTTTGAGTCCAGCGTCTGAAGGTTTCCTATAACATTGTTTATCTTTTCCATAACTCTTTCCATGACCTTGCATATAAGACTACCTATACTTATCGGTCTGTATTTACCAAAGTCCATAAATGGCCTGCCCTTTTGCAGAGGGATGATACTTGCAGTCCTTTATTATTGCTTGTCATGAAGCCTGAATGGAGATAATGATTAAATAGTATTTTAGTGGTCCTGATAAGTTATGTTTCATGCTATTAAGGAGGCATCCTGGGATATGACTGGGGCTAGTCGATTCAGTCTTTTTGGCATTGGAGAGTGCACTGAAAACCTGCTGTCTAGTTGTAGCTGGGGAAGTTGTATTTGTGGCAATTTCCTGAGAGGCATCTGGGGCAAGAGGGGTAAAATTGGAGCTAAATTTGCTGGCCAGTAGATTTGTTACATCTTGCGTCTCAATATAGGAGGCTTCATTAACAATTAGTTCTACACATTATTGTGTACTACCTTTGAGGTTTCAGGCAAAGGAGAGGAAAGCCTTGTGGTTGTTCTTGGCTCAGGAGGCTATTTTTACTTCAAATCTGGCTTTGGTAGACTTGACTAACCCTCTGCATTTTCTGTTTAGATTGATGAAGGAGGGTTTTTTTTTTTTTATTTTAGTGACCATTGCACTTCCTAATTTGTATCATGAATTTTCTTTATTCTGTTGTACAAACTATTGATGTTGGAATTCAACCAAGATGGCTTATTTTTTTGAGATTGCCCTGTGCTTATCAGCTGTCGATATGCAGCTGTTTATATGTTTGTATAGAGTTTCTGTGAAGAAGTTGAACAAGTCTGCATAGGCAGTAGTGTTCTCAGGTTTTGGGGGCTTGGGATTTTGCCAGGATCTCACTTAATAGTAGGAAGTTTACCTTAGAAAAGTCCCTGGGTTAGCTGGGGTCCCAGGTTTTGTATTATTTCAAAGGAGATAGCTTTATGGTGTGACCTGACTAGGGAGGACATAACAGAAAGGGGGAGAAATGTTCTCCCACATGTTTAGGACCATGTCCAGCATGTTAGGTCCTCTAGTGGATGTACAGACTAGCTGGTTTATGTTCTTTGCATTTACAAAGTCTAGGAATCTCTGGGTTTGCATGTTTGGAGTTGTACATGATTCCCAGTTTATAGTGGGGTAGTTAACGTCACCCATAAATGTGATGTTGGGTTAAATGCGAAGTGTCTCTAGCATGTTTAAGTATGTCTTATGGGTATCCAGAATCATAGGGGGAACCTATAGCTTGCAGTGATATGGTATGAGCCTTTGCCTGTGGTAAATTTGGAAGTGGAGAAGCTTAAGTGTGTCATACTGTTTGACCAGCCTAGAGGTGTGATTGCTTTTGATATAAATTGAGACACCTCCACATTTTGTTTCTTCATGTGTAGTAGCTGGTCTAAATGTGTGGAAGGCATTATAGCCCTGCATTGTTGAGGTGCTCTCCAAGGCTTTAAATCATGTCTCTGTTACTGCACAAATGTATACATTCTCCCTGACAAGGAGAGCTTAAAAGGAGTGAAATATCTTGTTTAGACTTCTGGTATTGAGCAGTAACACGTTTAGATTTTCTTGGGTTGGTTTTACTATGTCTGAAGGTTTATCAGGTTGGCAATGCCTAAAGAAGGTATTATTGGGGGTAGACAAGGTTTTAGCTAATATTCAAAAGCCTAGAGGAAACAAGTGCAGACCATCCCTGGCAATGCAACATGGTCTGTTGTCCATATCCTCCCATGCTAACAGATATTGTACCCCCTTTGAATGACACCAAAAACCTAAGCCAGCTTATATCTCTAAATGGGAAGCCATGCACTCTCCAGCCAAGACCGGAATAGCTGGTCAAGAGGAGAAGGTCAACACCTGTACCACACCACATGGAATACATCACAGCCCTCACATAAAAATGCAAACCACACACCCACCTTCCCGGAGGCTGTCAATAGAAATCTACCCAAACAGCAGAGACCTCCAAGGCAAAAACACACTCGACCACCACAACACAGCACAAACCATAAGACACATAGCTCACCTACACAGTGTGCCCCTCAACCTAAGCCCCTAAGGCAAAACAGCTTGCCCAATACAATAATCATAGGTGATTCAATAGTGAGGCATACTGATGTCCCACTCACTAGGTTGAATAAGGAGAAAGTAACAGTCAGTTGTCTATCAGGTGCCAGAATCTGACACATAGGTTCATAGGTTCATAGGTTCATACTAGGCTATCTGCCCAAGGGCATTTATAAGCCTAGCCCATAGTTATGTGGCTTTCGCCACCCCTTTAGTTTGAAGAAATCTATGCCTAATATTTTGATGTGCCTCTGTCAAGCAGTGACACTGAAGTAATCCCTGGGGTATATCTGCGATCTCCCATCCATTGGTCAAGATTCCTCTTGAACAAGGCCAGCGAGGTGCTCTGCCTCACATGTACCGGGATTTTATTCCACAGCATAGGGAGTCTCTGGGTGATGAATCTGTCCCTCCAGCACATTCTATTAATAACCATGTCAAGGTTTAAGTCTCCCGCCCTTGTGGTTCTGAGGGATCTAGATTTTTTGAGGTGAAGCATATTCATCAAATCTGGGTTTGACATGGCCTTGTATGTCAGGCACAGGTCTCCTCTGAGCAAGCGGTATGCGACTGAATAGAGCTGGAGTTCTTTCAGTCGGGCAGCATAAGACATATTTTTGAGACACTTTATCCTTTTGGTGAGGAACTTTTGGGGCCTTTCCAGCTGCTGCAGGTGTCGTGTCAGATACATTCCAAATGGGGCATTGTACTCAATCATAGGTCTAATGAGTGATGAGTACAGGGGGACGATGACCTCCCTTGATCTAGATGTGAATCCTTTCATGATCAGGTGGGCAATGTAGAAGGTCTTCCTAACTACTTTAGCAACGTGAGTGTCAAACGAAAGGTTACTGTCAACCTGGGTCCCCAGATCCCTGATAACTTCTTCTGTGCTCAGTGGATTGCCACCTATATGGTAGCTAGGGGTAACCTTGTTTTTCCAGAAGGGTATGACTATGCATTTCTTGGTGTTTAACTTTAGGCCATGGCTCTGGCACCAGTTATCCATTTCTGTGAGGCCCTTCTGAAGGATATCTGTGTCAGATGTGTTTTCGACTATGGGACCCAGTTTGCAGTCATCTGCAAACTTTGTCAGCCATAACCCTCCTGTGTTTGCTTGTACTTCAGAAAAGTAGATGCCGAACAAGAGTGGACCCAGGACTGAGCCTTGTGGGACACCACTTGTGACCGGCTTTGAGTCTGACATGGCGCCAGCAACTCTGACCCTGTGGGTTCTGTCACTTAGCCAGTTTGCAACCCATCTTGTGATGTATGGGTTTACATTCAAGCTGATGAGTTTTTCAATGATACCTGAGTGGGGTATTGTGTCGAAGGCCTTTGCCAGGTCGAGGTAGGCTGTATGGACTGCCTTACCCTCATCAATGGCCTTGGTAACTGTTTCGAAAAAGTCAACCAAGTTTAAAAGGCATGATCTGCCTTTGACAAAGCCAAACTGGGTTGGATCCAAAGTCTGCAAGTTCCCTATGTCTTTATTTATGAGTTCCATTATGATCCTTTCCATGGCTTTGCAGATAAGGCTTGTCAAGCTAATGGGACGGTAATTTCCAGGGTCGGTGGAGGCACCACCCTTGTGAAGTGGGACCACAGTCGCCATGCGCCACTCCTTGGGTACGTATCCTGAGGTGAGGCTAAGATTAAACAGCTGTCCTAACTGCGGGTTTAATTCCTCATTGAGTTTGTGGAGTACACAGCCGGGGACACCATCCGGACCCATGGATGCTGTGTTTTTTGCCTTGGAGAGAGCAGTTCTCACCTGGGCGTTAGAGATGTTTGGGGGGCTACAATCCTCTGGTATAGATATCTCTCCTTTTGGGGGAGGGAGAAGTTAGCACTGAACCTGTCAGCCAGTATGTTGGCAATGTGTGTAGGTTCAGTAATCTTCACATCATTTTGAACTAATTCTGAGCATATCTGGGAGTTTCCTCCTAGGTTTCTAACATAGCTAAAGAAGGCCTTATGATTGTCTTTTGAGTCCTTGGCGATTTTTCTCTCAAAATTTGCCTTGGATGATTTTATGAGAGCTCTTAGTTTTTTACTTATAATGATCAAGGGTGTCTTACCTTTCAAGGATTTTGCTCTATCTTGTAGTAGCTTCCTCCTTTTGTTATAGAGCTTGTTTATGGCTGGGGTCCACCAGACTGGACGTTTGCCTTTGGTACAAAGAGTCTTAGTTTTGTTTGGGATTGCCTGATCCATGCAGTCCTGTAGGTGCTGGTAGAAGGCATTTGTAAGTGATTCAGCGGTTTGAGTAATGTTTACCACCGGCTCAGGGGCCTTAAAGGAGACCACACTAGTTTTTAGAAGTGTGAAGTCGGCTTTTGAGAAGTTTTTCACTGTGGTCTTTTTATTTCAGGTGGGGGCGGGATGAGGACCTCCAGCGAGATTAGTTTATGATCTGATCTCACCAGTGAGGGGTATACTTCCGGTGTTGAACATTGTGGTCCCATGTTCGTGATGATGAGATCAAGTATGTTTTCTCCTCTTGTGGGGATGGTGACAAGTTGTTCCATGGCATTTGAGTTTATGAACTCCAGGAACCTTTGGGCTAGAGTGTTTGGGCTTGAGTAGTGTTCCCAGTCTGTATTAGGGTAGTTGAAGTCACCTAGTATGATGGTGTTTGGAGATACATTTATCCCCTCCAGTGTTTTCAGGAAGGCCATGTGAGGTTCCTGAGTTTGAGAGGGTGGCCTGTAGCATGCTACAAATTGCAGAGCAGTTTTGCCTATGGTCAGTTGCACCTAGATGGTCTCCGATGCATCGTGCGTTGCCACCAACCTTGAGGTGTGGGTGTCCTTTATGAATATGAACACCCCCCCTCCTTTCTTGGTGTTGTCTGGATTTTGGGGCCGGAACGCATGATATGAGGTAAAACCTGATAGTGCTGGGGTGCTCTCAGGAGCCTTGAACCAGGTTTCTGTCACAGCACAGACATCGATGTTCTCCATACTGAGAAGGGCCTCGAGTGCGTGCATCTTGAGATTGAGACTTCTGGCATTGAGCAGCATTACCCTTAGTTTTTTTCCTTTTTTGTGTTCTAGGGTGGTAGGTTTAGAATTTGAGCCTTGCCTAAAAACGGCACTATGGGGGTGGCAAGAGCCTTTGCCAATATCCGGAAGCCCAGGGGTGACAGGTGCAAACCGTCCCTTGCGAAGCAGCATGGCTTGTCCAGCATGTCATCCCAGGCAGACAGACATTGGATCCCCTTTGAATGACACCAGAATTTAAGCCAGTTATTAAAGCTGATCATCTTATCACTGTATTGTGGCATCATTCTAGGTGAAGGTAGGATACTGCTCAAGGTCAGGGTCATACCTGCCTGGGCTACATAATCAGAGAGCTCCTCAATGTCTCTTTTCATGTAGTCCAAGGAGGTACGTCTCAGGTCGTTGACACCAGCGTGGACAATGACTGAGTCGTACTTGTACCTGCTGTTGAGAGACCTGAGTGCTTGTGTTATGTAGCGGATTCTAGCGCCCGACAGGCAGCTTACTGTGACCTTCTCCTTACTCAGTCTGGTGAGCGGGAAGTCAGTGTGTCTGACTATGGAGTTACCAATGACGAGTGTGTCTGGCATTGTGTTTGGCCTTAAGGGCTGTGACTGTTTGACACTCTGACTGTGTGGTCTATGTGTTGCATGTGTTGGGTCCTGAGGTGGTAGTTGTTTGGGTGTGTGCTTTGGTGGCCTCTACTGTTTTGGTAGATTTTTGATCAGAGCCTCCGAGTATGTCTTTGTGTGATTATGTGTATGATTTGACATAACACATGCACTCAGGTCACTCCACAACAAGTACAAGTATGACTCTGTCATTGTCCATGTGGTTGTGAATGACCTAAGACTCACCTCCCTGGACTACATGAAAAGAGGCATGGTGGAGCTCTCAGATTATGTGGCCCAGCTAGGTATGACCCTAGCCCTAAGCAGCATCCTACCGTCGCCCAGAATGATACCACAGTACAAACAGAAAATGATTGTCTTCAACAATTGGCTAAGTTTCTGGTGTCATTCTAAGGGGATCCAGTGTCTGTCTGCTTGGGATGACATGACTGACAGACCTCGATGCTTTGCCAGAGATGGCCTGCATCTATCACCCCTGGATTTCTGGGTACTGGATAAGGCTCTTGCCACCCCTATAGTGCCTTTTTAGGCGGTGTTCCAAAGACCAAATTACCACTGTAACAGCTATAAATAAATGCAGTCTGAGGGTCATGCCGCTCAACATTAGGAATCTAAATCTCAAGATGCACTTGCTCGAAGCACTCCTCAAAATGGAGAACATTGACATTTGTGCTGTAACAGAAACCTGGTTTACAGGAGCAGAAAGCACCGCTGCGCTACCAGGCTATAACTCCTTCCACACCTTTCGGCCCCAGAACATGGACCAAAGCTCCAAAGGTGGTGGTGTCTCTATATTCATAAAGGATATGCACACCTCCAGACTAGTAGCCCAGCATAACACCTCTGAGATACTTCAGGTACAACTAACATTGGGTAATATGGAGAGTCAGGTCATAGTCTGCTATAGGTCCCCAACCATGTCCCAAGACTCTCGTGCCACATTCCTAAGCATCCTGGAAACTATTAAGATCCAACCTAAAACTCTCATACTAGGTGATTTCAACTACCCCTCCATCAACTGGGAAAACTACTCATGCACCAATGCACTTGCCCAACGCTTCCTGGAATTCATCAATTCCAATGCCCTGGACCAGCTCATTCTTACCCACACTAGAGGAAGCAACATCCTTGACCTGGTTATTACCAACATGGGAAACCTTTGCTCTACACCAATAGTCAATTCCTCCCTGGTTAAATCTGACCACAAACTAATCACCATGGAAATCCACATCTCACCCACACCCCCCGCAAAGGTATCTACCATGAAAAACTTCTCCAAAGCTGACTTTGGACTCTTAAAAACAGAGATGGCTAACTTCACGACACCTATGCCAATGGAAATTAGATGCATGACTGCCGAATTTACAGCAGTGGACTGTATGAACACGTACATAAATGCATGGAACTAGCCATACCCAACAGAACCAAGATGCTCTCCTCCAAAAAAAGCAAGCCAGTCTTGTGGTCCCCTGCCATTAATAAACTCTAGACCAGAAGGAAGAAACTGTTGCAGAAAAAGTTGAAGTCCCAAGACTGTAAAAAGTTCCTTATCAGCCTCAACATAAAGTTGAGATCTCTCATCAAAACTTCCAAAGCCAGCTATGAAGGCAGAATTGCAGCAAACACTAAAAACAACAACAAAGCCTTCTATAGTTATATCACGAATCTCCACAGCAATACCCAGATTTGTTCTGAGTTACTGCACAATGGTACCTCCTATACTGAGCCAACAGATATTGCCAACATGCTGGCCGACAGATTCAGTGCCAACTTTACCCCTCTCTCCCCCCGTAAAGGACCAATCTCAATACCGGAATAATGACAGGCACCCAGCATTACTGCAGCACAGGTTAAAGCTGCATTGTCCAAGGCCAAGAATACAGTGTCCATGGGACCCGACAATTTTATTTTTATTTATTTATTTTACATTTGTCAACCGGGCTAGTCTAGCTGGATATATTTCCATTTTCAGTAGAGGCCCGGGGAGAAAAGCTCCAAACAGATATAAAAAGTATGAAATATTGTTACATTGTAAATAAAGGATTAATAAAAACAAAATAGAGAAACATACAAGTAATTATTACATACTAAAGATATTAACACTTGAGAAAAGGAACAGTAAAAATATTTACACAAGAAAGCAAAAACAAATGTAGCATAGTAAGAATCATGTGCAAGTATTCACACCAGGTGGAAAGATTTCGGCAGTAAGTTAATTAGAGTTTAAACAGTGTCAGTCTTGCTTACATAGCTAAGCATTAAAATGTTTGGAAGTTTAGTTGGAAGAAGAAGAAACAGATGTGAAGAGGGTGGTTAGTCAGGGTTACAAGGGCATAACCAGTGCATTTGGAGGTGTTTTTTAAGTTTTTGGGAAAGAGTGGCAATGATGTGATTAGAGTTAGTTCATTGGGTAGCAGGTTTCAGTTTTTTCCTGCTGCGTTAGTAAACAGAGAGTCACCAGACATATTATTAGACTTTGTTATGCTAGCGAGGAGTTTGCTAGAAGAATGTAGATAATTCAGATTTTATAGGGGATTAAGAGCTTGGAGAGTATAGGGGTGTTATTGGGTTGGTAAAATATCTTGTGGGCAATCATGAGTTGGGATATTATCAGATGGTTTTGGAATTCCAGCCAGTCTAGTTGCCTAAGATTAAAACAGTGGTGGGTTCTAAAGGGATTGCCAGTAGCGAATCTGGCAATGTTATTATAGGAAGTTGCTAGTTTGTTAAGGTTAGTTTTCTTTAGGTTGGTAAAAATAGGTGAAGCGTACAGAAGAGTCGAGATTAGATGGGAGTGAGAAATCTTGGTTCTGGCTGCTGGGGTTAGGAAAGGTTTTATTTTATATAAGGAGCCTATTTTTCTGTTGACTGTTTTAATGGTGTTATTTATATGGTAATCAAATGTGAGGTTATTGTCAATAGATATTCCTAACAGTTTAGTGGTAGAGTCTGGAAAAATAATAGTGCCATTATTTGAAGAGATTGAGAAATATATGGGGGAGGACTTGGTAGTGGGGGTAAAGTGAAGGAGTTTTTTTTTTTGGCATTAAGAAGGAGGCAGCATTTTGTAAACCATGTTTCTACAGCGTTGAAAACATTTTGAGTGAGAGAATATAGTTCAGATGGAGAGGTTGCTGAGCATATTAGTGTGGAATCATCTGCATATCGAATGCAGGTAGCTTGAGGAATTGCTACATGGAGATCATTGATAAATAATGAGAAAAGAAGTGGTCCAAGAATGGAGCCCTGAGGGACTCCTATGGTGATTGACAAAAAGGATGAAATTTGATTTTCCCAGAGAACTGCTTGTTGCCTGTTGCTGAGGTAGGATCTGAATCATTTAACAGCCTGAAAGTCAAAGGAAAGAGATTCAAGAATATTGATTAAGAGGGTGTGGTTTACCATGTCGAAAGCTTTAGAGAGGTCAATAAAGAGTGCCAGTAAGAGGATGTTTTTATTCTGGTTTCTATTGATGGTATCTGTAAAGGATAGAAGTGCAGTAGTGGTACTGTGTGATGGCCTAAAGCCATGTTGACAGTTTGCTATTATGTTATTTTGAGAAAGATGATGTAGTAGGTGGTGAATGCATTTTTCAATAATTTTTGCTAAGGGTGATAAAAGAACAATTGGCCGATAGTTAAGAGTAGTCATTTGAGTTCCCACCTTTATGTAATGGGATAATGTGGGAGATTTTCCAAATATCTGGAATGGTTCCTTCTTGGATTGTCCTGTTTATAAGGATGGATATAGGATAGGCAATTACTTTGGCTGCTTTTTGGAGAGATTGGGAAGGTAGCTGGTCAGCAGAAGGAGTGCACGGCTTGAGTTTTTGAATAAATTTATAGATGAGAGTAGTAGAGATGGGTTGTAGTTGGAATTTAGGTAGAGAGTCTGGTGAGGTGGTGGGAAGGCTTACGTTATCTGGAATAAGTTGACTAGCTAGAGATTGTATGGTCTCAGTGAAGAAGGAGTTAAAGGTATTTGCAGTTTGATGGGGGGTATTTGGATCTGCATCAAATGGGGTGGGTGTTCGGGAGTTACCTGGGGAAAGGAGCTTATTAATGCTAGACCAGAACTTCTGAGAATTATTTTGGTGAGTTTGTTGGAGTTTACAGTAGTAGTTTTTTTATCTTTAAGTATTACCTTTTTTGTACTATTCCTGAGCTGCCTGAAATGTAGATGATCAGAGATATTTCTGTTAGCTCTCCACTTAGGCCAAACTTTGTTCCTAAGCAAAATTTGATGTCTAGTTTCATTAGTAAGCCATGGGGCTGGGTTAGACTTCATTCTAATGGACCGTTTAGGAGCATGGTTATCCAGTATAGATAAGAATTTGGAGTTAAGATACTTCACAGCTTCTTGAAGTGGAAGGGTTTTTAAAGGGTTCCAGTTGCAGGCTTTAAGCTCAGCTTGAAATAATTCTGAATTAAAGTGTTTGGTAGAGTGTGCTATCCTAGAGGTGGGGAGGTTGGGAAGATCCTTCTTTTCTCTTATGATGTAGGCCAAAAAATGATCACTAACATCATCTGGCAGAGTTCCTACCTTGTAAGATTGTTTCTGTTTATTTATAAGTATCCAGTCTAAGGTGCTCTCTTTCTTATTAGGTTTGTTAATTCTGGTTGTAGAGGTTATGGTTTGGCTAAAGCCATGGAGGTTAATATGTGAGGTAGGATTTTCAGCACTAACACCTTTCCAATCAATATTAAAGTCGCCTAGTATTATTGTTTCTTGAGGGTAGGTGGAAGACATCCAACTTAGAATAGCCTCTATTGTAGTGATATTATTTCTGGGTGGTATGTAGATGCAGATAATGTATAAAGGTTTCTTTGTGTTGATTTGAAGTTTGGTAATAAGGACTTCTGTGTTATTATTCTGAGTTTAATTAGATGGTAGGGTGGAGATATGAAGTCCATCTTTAAATAGAACTGCTACTCTACCACCTTTGCATTTTGTTCGGTCTTGTCTGACTATATTGCAGCCTTGGGGAATGATTTCATTGTCTTTAGTTTCTGGCTTCAACCAAGTTTCAGTGAGGCAGAGGATATCAAAGGAGTGAGAATCTAGGAGGGCATGGAGGTGGGCTACTTTATTATTAGTGCTTTGGATATTAAGATGTCTTATTAGGAGAGAGTTATTGAGATTAGGGTGGGTTGTTTGGATAGTGGGGTTGGTAGGGCCAGGGTTGGGGTGGATGTCACCGTCTTTTAAGGAGGGATTATTTAGTTTTGTTGTTGAATTATACCTAAGGTTAGTTTGAATTTTCACTTTATTTATTGAGGGTAAATTGTATTTAATGTGGGAGAGTCTATGGTATTTAGGTAGGAGGTAACTGGGAATGGAAGTTATGTTAGTATGTCTATTAGAGGGTATATGTGTGTGTAAATTTCTGTTTGTTTTAGAGAGTGGTTATGATGAAAATAGTGCAGTTTTTCAATGGAGGTAAGAAGGTAGGTTGAAATGAGGACAGTTGAGAGTATAACTGAGAGTGTTAGCTTGGTTAGATTAGTCAGAGGCATCTTAAAATGATTATAAAAAAAGAGGAGTGATAAATTAGGGAGTGGAAAGTAGAGGAAAAGAGGATAAAGGGATAAAGGAAGTGAAGAGAGGAGAGCACTAATATGTATTGGATAAGAGTAGGTGGATAAGGCAGGGTACTCTGAGGAGTTGTTTATTGTGAGTGATTGTTAGACGGCAGGGGTGTGGCTTTAGTGTGTGGGATAAGGTGAAGTATGGGATTGGTTGAAAGAGAGAGAGGGTGTGGTTAGGGAAGTATAAGTTTAGCACCCCTGGGGGTGGGTTGGAATTGGGGGTAGGGTAGGGGAGCGGAGTGAGCCCATAGGGCGAACGGAGTGGGTCAGAGCTGAGAGAGGCTGAGAAGCAATCAGTTATGCAGAGAGACTAAGTTCTACAGGCATAGGAAAGGTAAGAGACATTTTCTGTTACTAATTAGCAGAGAAATGGTGAACAAAGGTATAGCTGTGCAGGGGAGAAAGTGATGAAAAAAAACAGTTTTATAACCGAGAAAGAGATATTTATAAAAAGTCCTAAGGCAGGAAAGGAGGTTTAAACAGAGAGTTAAATTGAGGGGGTCAGTGGCAATAGTAGTGACTGACAAAAAAAGCTGTCTAGTTATTAAAACTCACAGACTTAACCCTGATCTTTCTCTTTTCAACTTTTCATGGGGTGGGGGGGTAAGTACTTGAATAGAAAGGACAAGCAGGGATAGCAGAAACTAGCTGTTCAGTAGTACTAGTGGATTTCTATAACCAGTGACAGATGGCTTTCCAAAGCTTGTGGTCTGCTGCCCTCTAGTGGTAAAAGTGGGGAAAACACTAACTCCACTAGGATAGTAGGAGGAGGAGGGGGTAATATAGTAAAGAGATGGGTGGAGGGGTAAGTCCGCGGGTGTGCTGGCCCTTACAAATTAATTTAAAAGTAAGGCACTCACAAGTAATTTTAAATTAACGCACTCACAAGTTTAAAGTTAAAATCATAAATATACTGTAGGATATCACCTACACTGTGAGGCTGAAAGCAGAGAGTCTAGATAGATCCTGGGGGATTCTAGGTTGTGTTTTCCTTCAGATTCAGTTGTAGTTCATGAGCCTTACAGGGCTTCTGATAGAGGGACAGGCTGTGTCTCAACACAGGGCTTGGAAGCTGAAAGTGAGACAGAAAGAATGTTAAATTTGTTAGCCAACTAGGTTAAGTACTAAGCAGGAGTGGAAGGTAAAGTGTGGAGGAGGAGTGCAAGTCAGTAGATGAGTGGAGTGTAAGATACAGTGAGGTATTAGCACAGAGGTATTAGCACAGAGTGTATATCCCTGGCTGTGTTCTACATGAATTACAAAGTGAACTGGCACCACATCTGTGTGTCCTGTTCACTCACAGCCTCACCTCAGGCTTTGTCCTTACCGAATGGCACACTGCTACAGTCATCCCTCTCCATAAAGGAAGAGTGACTACAGACCTTGGAAATTATTGCCCCATTAGCCTGACGAGTCTGATATGTAAGGCTATTGAGTACATCATTATGGACCAAATTTACAAGGATATAGGGAATCTCCAAACTCTAGATCCCACGCAATTTGATTTTGTGAAAGGTAGATCATGCCTGCTTAACCTGGTTGACTTCGTAGAGTCAGTCGCCAGAGCTGTGGATGAAGGTAAAACAGTTCATACAGCCTACCTCGATTTGGCCAAGGCCTTTGATACCATTCCTCAGTCCCGAATTATTGATAAACTCACCAAACTAGGCATCAGCTCCTATATCGTTAGGTCGGTTGCAAATTGGCTCACACATAGAACCCACAGTGTGAAAGTAGCGGACTCCAAGTCAGACTGCCGACCAGTCACGAGTGAAGTCCCACAGGGATCGGTCCTGGGTTCTCTCCTGTTTGGCATCTACTTTTCAGAAGTCCAGGCCAACACAGAGGGACTTTGGCTGATCAAGTTCGCAGATGACTGCAAGCTGGGAGCCATTATTAACTCCCCAAGTGATACAGACATCCTACAGAAAGGCCTTACTTGAGACCAATGACTGGTGTCAAAACCATGGCCTTAAGCTTAATGCCAAAAAATGCGTCTTCATCCCCTTTCAGGAAAAACTCAGTTCCCACTAATTACCACATTGATGGGAGCCCACTGAACACTGAATGCATTATAAGAGTGCTGGGGACACAGGTTGACAGCAACCTCTCCTTCGACCACCACATTGCCACTGTGGTCAGAAAGTCCTTCTATGTGGCACATCTGATTACCAAGGGTTTTGCATCCAGGAAGAAAGAGGTAATCATTTATCTCTACTCTTCCCTCATTAGACGAATCATAGAGTGTAATGCCCCATTTGGCATGTACCTCACTAGACACCTGCAACAGCTGGAGAGGCCACAAAAGTACGTCACAAAGAGGATCCTAGGCCTTAAACACATGTCCTACATGGACAGATTCAAAAAAACTTCAGCGATGCTGTCTCATATTGTTTACTAAGAGGCGATCTCTGCTTGACTTACAAAGCCATGTCTGACCCAGCTCTGTTAGAAATGCTACATCTAAAGAAATCCCTCCACACCACATGCTCCAGAGACCTCAACCTCATTACCACAATCAACAGAACATGCTGGACAGACAGGTTTATAACCCAGAGACGGCCCATGCCCTGAAAGAGACTTCCCATGCATGGCAAGCAGAGCACCTCACTGGCCCTCTTCAAGAGATATCTTGATGAGTGGATGGGAAATAAAAAGTTCACCCCAGGGATCACTCCAAGTAGAGGCACTGGGAACTAATGTCGGGGAACACAATGCCAGGGCACTTCTATGGGCTGGGCTTGTAAAGGCTCCAAGGCCATTAGCCTTGTATACACCTATGAATGTATGAACCTATGAATTATTGAAGTCAGTTATCTTTTCTTCATATCCACCCATACAGTATAAGAAGGAATCAGTACTGTAAAACTAAACAAGGATATACATTTTGAGCCTCAAGAGCAGGAGCACACTCAAGCAAATCTGCAGCCTGCGGCTACCACTCCACCTACACAGTATAAGAAGGAATTGGTACTGCAAAACTAAACAAGTGTATACATTTTGAGCCTCAAGAGCAGGAGCACACTCAAGCAAATCTGCAGTCTGTGGCTACCACTCCACCCATACAGTACAAGAAGAATCAGTACTGCAAAACTAAACAAGGATATACATTTTGAGCCTCAAGGGCAGGAGCACATTAAGCAAATCTGCAGTCTGCAGCTACCACTCCACCCATACAGTATAAGAAGGAATCAGTACTGCAAAACTAAACAAGGATATACATTTTGAGCCTCAAGAGCAGGGTCAGTCCACCCAGGCATATTATTTGTATGTTTTATGAGAGTGAAGCTATTACATTAGCAGTATTTCTTAGTAGTTCTCAATGTGCTAATAAAACTGACTGTTGTAGCCTTGTGTCCTCCCCCCTCCAACCCAGCTAGTGCAGTAATCCTAACTGTCCAATAGACAGTATACATTTAATTCAGATCCCTGTAACTAAATTAACTATCAAGCAGCCCTCTCAGTGCTTTCTGTCTTAGTTTGTATCACTTGGAGGCCCACCGTTTTATTTCCCCTTCATTGCTAATGTATCTCCCTACTCTAATCTGTGCACAAACTGGTTACTAATCCGCAAGTCAATGTGAAGACACACTCCCAACCTTAATAAACTTTGCTGTCTCTTCTCTCCTTCACTTTACAGGTAGTTTGAATTATTACTTACCCCCTCTAAGGCCTTATTGGTAGATTTCCACTGATTGACTCTCTGGTTTCTTTGCATTCCACCTGATTTACACCACTTGTGCTATCTCCCTCCTCCAATACTGTCTATATTAGAATCCTGCTGAGCATGGAGCCATCTTTAAATTTCTAGTCTCCCACCAGGACACAAGTGTTCTTCAGCAATTGCATTCTGCTTGCTGGTAAGCCATTAGACCTCAGTAATTTGTTTAAAGTGTTCAGATTTGTAAAGTAATACTTTTTACTCTTGTCTTGGTGGGCTCTGGCCCGCTCCGTTCGCCCTCGCTAACACTCGGGCTCTCTCTGCTCCCCTGCCCTGCCCCCTATTCCCTCTTGCCCCCACTACCTCTACATTTATAGTAATCACAGCCACACCCACAGCTCACCCTCACTTCACCTCCACCAATCACAGCTCCTCAAGTCAGATCACATTATACTACACCAACTTGCTCCACACAAAATACTCCCAATCACTCTCATTACCACTAGGCATTTTTTACATCATCCACACTACTTACCCATCCACATATAGTGCAACCCTATAATTCCTATTCAGACTCCCACCTAGAACCAACTTAAACTTTATAACCATGATTATCACACAACTAAGTCTAGTCTGTCTTCTCATAATTCTTTATAACACCACAAGTTATCACTCTAGCAATATCCCTAAACTTAGTAGCACAACACTACATTATGCACTCTCATATACAGACACCGCACATTATAATATCTACCCACAATTATTCAAGAGCTACATAACAGACCAATTCAGAACTAAACACATATGCTCTCATTCCTACTCCAAAAAACACAATACTTTCTCACACTCCTCACCAAACTCTAACATCTGTATCACCATTTTAACACCAGGCTCACCATAAGTGGGGATATCCACCCCAACCCAGGCCCAAATCCATCCTGTCCAACACAAACTGCTCCAACACAAATGTCAGAACATAACATCCCCACTATCTTCATCCCTGGGCAAATCAACAACAGCAGCAAAACCAACCATCTTTTAATGCTAAATATTAATATTAGAAGTATCAAAAATAAAGTACCTGAACTCCAGGCCACAAGAGCACGCTACTCCCCAGACATAGTTGCTTTAACAGAAACCTGGCTAAATAAAAACATAGGTAATTCAGAAGTTCTCCCTACCAGCTACAATATCATTAGACAAGACAGACCACTTCATAAAGGGGGTGGAACTGCCTTACTGTACAAGTCCAACTTAGCTGTACATCAATTACCAAACTCCTCCCCCTCCCCCAATAATTGGGACATACTTATCTTGCAACTTCAACTTCACCCTAAAAAGGTCATCACCACAATTGTGATCTATATTCCACCTGGTAATATACCTGCTAGCCTTGAAGACTTCTTATCCTGGTGTTCTTCCACATACTCACAAGAAACCTTTATTCTGGAGGATTTCAACCTAGATTTGTTCACCTGCATATCAGAACCACTAAATAATCTAATAAATCTCCATGGCTACCAGTAGCTAGTCCAAATTCCAACTAGATGTGCTAAAAAATCGAAAAGGGAATCCATCCTTGGCTGGGTCCTAACAACCCAACATTGTACCCCCACGCAGGCAGACTCCCAGACACCTTAAGTTACCACAACATAATATACTTTATATGTAGTAGAACGAGCATATGCAAAACCGCTAACTATATATTCACTAGAAACACAAAAAAAAAAATTCTCTCCTGAAGTCCTCAATACTTTACTCTGTAACTGTGACTGGACCCCCCCTAAAAACCCTCCTACTTGACCAGGCTATAGCATATTTCAACAAAACATTTCTACAACACCTAGACACTGTCACTCCATTGCACAAAATCAAGGTTAGAACCTCTAGAAACCTCTGGCTCAGTAAAGAAACCAAACAAATCCTCAAGTCCAGAGACACTGCCTGGCTTTACTATCAAAAAAACAAAGAAACGCAAAGCCTAACTAAGTACCAAGAATTGCGCAACCATGCAAAAAAATGCATTAGGCTGGACAAAAAATCCTACTACACGACATTACAAACCAAATACCAACACAACCCCCAAAAATTTTGGAAAAATGTAAACCAGCTACTAAACCCCCCCCAAAAGTCTACCCCCAAACCAACCACCCCTGACACTAAAGTTCCCATCGAAACACAATTCAACTCCCACTTTGTGGACTTAATTCAATCCTTAGTATCACAGGACATTTCCTTCCTCACTATCCCCCCCAATGCAAATAACACTAATACAAGCTTTACCCTCAAAACAGTTTCCACCACTTCAATCAAAAGCTTGCTCTCCAAACTAAAAACCTCAACAGCAGCCGACCTACTCCCCACTTGTTTCTTGAAACTCACAGCAGATGCTATTGCTATCCCAATCTCCACTCTCATAAACAGATCAATGTTGAAAACTATGTGCCCAAACTCTGGAAAATATCCTATGTTACACCCATACATAAAGGCGGGACCTCCACTGAACTTAATAACTACAGACCCATTGCTTTACTCTCCCCCCTGGCCAGAATCCTAGAAAAATACATCCATACCCAGATGCTAAAATATCTCCTAGACAGCAACATCCTGTTACCTACTCAGCATGGTTTCAGACCTGCCCATAGTACCACTACAGCCCTCCTCTGCTCCACAGACACAGTAAACCGTCTCAAAAATGAAGGCCTGTGGGTGTCAACTCTTTTTTTGGATATGTCCAAAGCATTTGACACAGTCTCGCATCAAATCCTGCTAAACAAACTAAACCAATATCACCTATCAAATTCCACTCTTACCTGGTTCCAAAGCTACTTAACTGACAGGTACCAAGCTGTGAAATGGGAAAATTCCCTCTCACCTTGGCTGCCCATAACTATAGGAGTCCCACAGAGTTCTATATTAGGACCACTACTATTCACAATCTTCACAAGTGATCTCCATATCTCCACACAGTATGCATCTATCATTCAGTATGCAGATGACACTACCTTAATCTGTGCTGCACAAAACATTCCCACCCTCCTGCAAACAACTCAACCAGCATTCTCTGACATTGAAAACTACCTTACCAAAGCCTAACTTATCCTCAATCCAAAGAAAACTCAGCTTATGATTATAACCAGTTCTAACAAAAACACTGATAACAGTCAATTCACTATCTACTCCACAAATGCTACTCCAATCACTCCAGTGGCACAGGCTAAGCTATTGGGAATAACCATAGACTCCCACCTAAAATTTGATAGTCATCTCAACTTAACTATTAAAAAAGTACATGTCAAACTGGGATCACTCTACTGTATCAAACCATTTCTTACCAACACAAGATCAGCCATTGCTCGCTCCCAACTTCTATCCACCCAACTTTATGCATCTCCAATTCTGACTAATCTCAAATAAACTGAACTAAGCAAAGTGGAAGCCTGCTATAACAGAATTGCCTGCTTTGCTTCAAATTGCTCATATAGAACTCATCACTGTACTGCTTTGAGACAGCTCCACTGGCTTGAACTGCCCAACCTCCTAACCTACAATCAGTTCTGCCTCTGTCATTCGATCTATTACCTCCCCAGTATGTGTCCTGCCCTCAAAAACCTAGTACAACATCACTCAGCCAAAAGGCCTCTTAGATCATCAAGCAAACTACTACTAGAAGTCACCAACAGCTACAATAGCTTTGGAGATGCACTATATAGTAGTTCAGTGGCTAAAAAATGGAACTCTGTCCCCATTAGCATTCAAAACACATCATCCAACACCTCCTTTAAAGACCTCATCAGACAACATCTCAAGCAAAGTTGGCAGTGCCATGATTGCTCCCCAGGCTAGTGAAAGCGGATAAGGTACACATACTAAACCTAGAGTACTTGACAATAGTTTTCAATCTTACTCACAAACACTGGTTAATCTACAGTGTATGTACTGTACCTGTGTGCTATATATGTATTCTACCTATGTTCCAAATTTCAGCTGTACACCACAAATCTATTAATTACCTTTATTTTTAAATTAATATTTTTTTTGTTTGTTCTCACCACTGTAACTGTTGACGTGCTGCATACCACTGTAAAAACATGTCTTTTGTAATTTGTGTGTATACTAATCATGTCTAAATAACTAAATGTATCTGTAGTTTTTCTATGTGGAGCTTTTCTCCGTGGGTCCCTGCTGAAAAAGGCCCTTTTCGGCTCAGTCAGACACCCCCGGTTAACAAATGTAAAATAAAATAAATAAATAAATAATTAATATTAAGGCATCATCCTTGGGGAAGATAGAATGCTGCGCACGTCTAGGCTGATACCAGCTTGGGACGTATAGTCCAAGAGCGCCATCATGTTTGTCTTTATATAATCCAAGGAGGAACATCTTAGATCATTTACACCCACATGGACTATGAATATTACTGGTGCGTGCATGATCTGGCGCATACTGAGCCCTAATGGGCAACCGACCATGACTTTCTCCTTACTCAGCCTAGTGAGTAGGACCAAAGTGAGTAGGAGTGTGACCAAAATGTTGGATTGTGTGGTGGCTTGCTTTATTGACTTAGAAGATGAGACACTGTGAGATGTGGCTGTATGAATAGTGGTGGGTGTTGTTTTATTAGAGTGCTTTTGAGGTTGCTGAGGATGTTTATTGTAGGTGCACTGTGTAGGAGGCCTTTGAGATTTAGAAATAATACTTTTACAAGCTCCTGCATATGATGGTCTATGTGTCTGGACCATTTTTATATGTGGTGGGTGCATTGTGAGTGTTACTGACAACCTGTTTGGTTTTACAAGTGCTTGTGTGTGAGAGCCTTGACTCCAGTGATATTGCATAAATATGTATCTCACATACAGTATCAGTTTGTTTAAGGTTTAATTAGTTGTTAGTCAAGATAAGATAATTGCTACATTGCCACAGGATGCCCATATCCACCAAACTGGCTAAGAAAATAATAGGAAAGTGAATATCCATGGATGCAGATCCGTATTATGTGCTATAAGTGGGGATGGTACTAGAGGGTTTGCAGCTGGCTAGCTTGGGTGCTGTAAGAATATATGCTACAATCAATACTATAAGGGTATAAGCTCATGGGGCTCTGCTCCTCAATATGCAAGCTAGTTGCTCTTTGCACAAGTAAGTACTCGGGAAATTTCAGAGGTAATTTTAAGGGGGATTTTTTTTTTTAGTCTAACCTGTGTCTATACAGGGCGATCTTAACCACAGCTGCCTAACAATCAGCATTGCTCAAACTTGACTACTATGTAGCAGTGGAGAAAAATCAAAAACAAGGAAGAGGCCCTGTACATATTTTTACAAAGCATTACATACTGGATTCCTTTTCCAGGTCCAGGACTGGATTTGCTATCATTATTTTCTGGGGCTCCCGGCCCCTTATCCTTCCTCTTCCCAGGTTGGATAAGCTTTAGCAATCAACCCAAACAGCCAAAGGCTACTGCAGCAATGAGGAATACAAACATCTACTGTTATGGTAAGTGCAGGTGACACAACTGTACTTTCTTCATTTTCCCAAAGGCTGCTCTGTTTCAGTTTGGTAAAATGGTATGACTGAGAGGTGGGGGTGGGGGGAATTTTTATGTCAAGTATAGTATTGGACTTAATTGCTGGGTTCTGTAATTGGAGATAAGTCTTTTCACTGGGATATAGGTGAGTGTAATAGTTTGGAGCATATTGTAAATAAAGTACAGTCCTCGAGTAATGTTTCTGATTTTCTCAGTGTAGTTATAGACCATGTGGTTGCTTTCTTCTGTTTTATTTGCAAGCTTAAGTGGAGGCTGTCCTTGTTATCACATTGTATAAAGGTTGAGAAAGGTGTCCAGATTTGTAGCGGGGTGCCATGTTTAGACTATGTAGAGCATGTATTCCTGTTGTGCAGCTGGTTTATCCTATAGTTTCACTAGAGGGGTGTAGTGGTTTATTTTACTTTTCTTATTATTCTTAAAATCTCCCATTGTATTCTTGTCTAATGGAGGCATGGTTTGCAATGCATTTCTCAACAAAGTTAAGAATTTACTGAAATAAGCAATGGTTGGTGTACTGAGGCATTTGGGGTTTCATTCCAGTTAATGTTGGTAAGAACATTTTTAATTAGGGGAAGTCACTACTGGAGTAATCCCCAAATGTGGAGGCATTCAGCAAACAATAACCCTTTTTTTGCTTTGTGTTTCCTGTTGCATGCTGACCAACACCCTCCACAATCAATCAACCAACCCATTAATTCTCCATAAGGTGACAGTCAGTGTTGGGGACTGTCCTTTACACAGCCATTAGAGCTTTTTGTATTGGACTCTAACCCTGCCCCTTGGTGGCCTATTATGCTTTCTCACATTTGAGTGCTCCCACACACATGCTAAGAATGGCTGCCATCAGTGGCTTGGTAAGCCAAGTCCACTTCTTCAGTACTGTTTCATCTGCAAACTTCCACTTACATGCAGTAAAGCTGCCACCAAGCCAACAATCCCTTTCCCCAGGGGACGAAGAGCTGGCATTTGCTGCTCAGTGCTAACCTCCTCTCCCCAGCTGTCCCAGTGTCCAAGCTGCTAATTGAACTCTGGTTATCTTCATCAAACTCTATACTTCAGTCTATACCACAGAGCCAGGTAATATCAGCCAATGTTTTGCTTGAAGATACTACTGTATCATGATCTGATTTGACAAGGAAAAGTGTGGTGACAAAGACTGAGCTGACTTGTTGAAGACACCGACAGTGATTGGATTATTTTTTATTGCTAGTTTCTGTCAGTTTTGGAGTTGTTCTTCAGGCAGAGCAGTTGCTAGGGAGATTTTCACCCTTGACAATTACTCCACTGGTGCTTCTTCAAACCAAACTTGAAGAGCAAAAACTAAATACAAACAAAAAAGCTCCTGCTGGGCACTTCCTATTCCGGTACCTCCTTAAACCAAACTTAAGGGGGGGAAACTCCTCTCTGATATTGTTTAAATAAAATAATGCATGATAGTACTGCTGCTAAATAATACTAACAGTCAACAATGTTGATACATCACTTTCGCATTGCCACTCACAGCCCTCCAACGGCTTGTGGCTAGGCCAGCCACCCCTTTCACCCTGGTTTTGCTGTCATGGTCAGAGAGAGAGTGTAATAACAACTAGTTAAATGGTAATATGTGTTATATATGGTTACAATGGTTCCTATTACGTCTTCTTTATGAATTATGTTGAGTAACGTTATGCTAAGACTGTTATAGATGGCAGGTGTAGGTGGACTCAAACCTTGCACCAGTCCTATAGATTCTGTTGGAGTGGATGGAATTTTGCTTTGAAATTCGGGGAATGCTAGCTGGATCCCTTAACCAGGTTTCAGTGATAGTGCAGCTTCACCCCTACTCTCTAGACTCAGGAAAACTCAAGGTTGCAAATCTTACTGTTTAGACTTCAGGTACTAATGAGAGCCAACCTTGCTTCATTATTCTTCTTAGCTGTAAATTCTACATTCATTTTTCCCTGTTGGAAAAGGCAGTAGGGGTGACAACTTTCCTATTCAAGTTGAGTACCTCTATACTGGGATAGGTAAAGGCTATGGCTGGTGCAAAGCAGAATAGGGAACCATGTTATCTGTCACCATGTGGATACTCAATGAATCTTCCTTGACAATCACCAACTATGAAATCAGTTCTGAAAGCCAGTTTCCTTTTCTTTAAAGTACAGTGCTATCTTTGATGAGGGTACATTCTTACTCAGCACTTCAGAGTTACAGTGCCAGCCAGTTGTGCTAAGGATGTCAGATGCTGATATGTGCAATGTCATATTTTGCCTCTGTAGGGAAGAAATGTGATCTGTCATCCCACTGCATCCCTCTTGCCCCCCCCCCCCCCCACACACACACACACACACATTTTGCTTTTGACATTTAGTCTTAGACTTGATATGTTTAGAATTAAACATTTTCAGAACCCGTTGCCAGCTTGTCTTAAAACAGTTTACGAAGGGATGTCTCATATCTTTAATGATCTGTAAGACTTGACAGTACTGGATTGATAAAATTTTTTTCAGATATTCAGACTAAAATTGCAGAGGTGTAGCAAACTGTACACTTGGATTCAGGCAGTTGTCTAAAGTTCTGTTTTAGCACAACTTAATCTTGTGTACTTAATTTGTGTGATTTCAATGCATGCAGGTACTTTTGCAAAGTTAACTTGTAATAGTTCAATATTTATCATTTTAAGTTGGTCAGAAAACAAAATCCATACGTGAAAGGAATGATCAATTCAAAATATTTTTATGTCATATAAAAGGAAGAAGGAAAGAAGTAACTCATCAGGTTAATATTTTCAGTTTAATTCTGGTGTACTTTTCATGTAAGCGTTTTGACATTTACATGAGAAAGGATGTTTCTGTACAGTAAAGGAAAAGAAAGCATGGGTCAGTTTTCAGATGAATAAATTCCTTTTTAGTATGGTGACAAGATTCCAGTGTGAAAGATACCTGCAGTAGTTTCATAGTAAGCAATTAAACGTACAACCTTTAGTAAATGAGAAAATCTTTTCTTTATTCTTTTGCCAAGCACAAGAACTTCCTCTTGTCCATCTAATGTGTTCGTGAATTCTCTTGCTCATTTTGAAGCTGCACTCTTTTGAAAAATAATCTTCCAATCATCTACCATAGTTTCTTTGTAAAAATACTTCCTTGTATCTTTCAATAATCTTACATTTTGTTTCTTCATACTATATCCCTTTGTGTCTGCTTATCTCTTTTTTTAAAAAATTGTACTCAGTTGGACTTTGGATTCCTTTGAACTAATGAAATATTTCTGTCATACCACATATCACATCCTTCTTCAAGACTGTATATATTTTGCAGCCTTATTTATATGTTTCCTTGTGAAGACTATGCACCCTTCTCGTGACTTCATTTATACTACCAATATTATGGTGATAATGATGTTTCCAGAACTGTACACAGTACTATACATTGAGGTAAATCTTACCACTTGTCTAAACGGTGGGATAACAAATTATTGATCTTTCATGTTCTGGTTCATCCTGTACACTTCTAGGACTGTAACGCCAGCCTACAGTTTGCTTTGCACCAATTTAAACTTTCCCAGCCTTCAACTCCTCCCATTTACCCACAATGCCATGTGCTCTGCATTTAATATGCTGCACTAAATGGCCAGCATTCATGAATAACAAAAGTATAAATGGATTTGCACTTTGCTTGCTTATTTTAGCATCTTAATGTAGGTCTTTTTTCTTCCTAGTTTGGATTGTCTATATATCCTTTGATTTATCAAACTGACTTGATGGGGTGAGAAATGCGCAATATTTTTCTTAACAAAACCTGTGTTATTGCAGTTTAGCATTCTTTCCCTAATGTGTTTCGGCACTCCGGTTTCTTAGCTAGCTGGTTTGTGCTGTTTGGCTTGGGTTTGGCTTACCCTTTGGCTATGCTTGGCTGTTTTGCTGATTTTTCTGTTTTGCTGCACTACTATATTACTATATTGCTGTTGCTGAGCTTGATGTTGGATAAATATTGAAAAGGCAGGTTTCTAGCAGCTTGAGTCTTGTGGTTTCAAAATCCACCACAAAACAGACATATTAAGCATATCATTTGTTTAGGTGTTCCTCATCTACAAGTCGAGTGTGATATATGTCAGAATTTTGATAACAAATCTCTGGTAGATCATAAAAACAAGGCAGTTCTCAGTTGTTTGATGCTAGGGAGGCTCTCACTGAGTCTTCTATTTCCCAGAGGAGAGATTTTTCTATTGGGCCTTCTGTGGCAAAATCCAAGGACAAATCCTCCAAATAATGTGGTAGGGCGTCTTTACCTCCTGCCCTTAAAATTTCTTGTAAGGAGGACAGGAATTTCTCTGTAGAAAGAGGAGTTTCCAAATTGGCCGTACAAGTTATTGAAGGCTATGCTTGCCAACTCAAAATTGGAATCTTGCAATGGAGAGAGAGAGAGAGAGAGAGACAGCGTGTCTGTCATCTCTTTTGGAGCTAGACATTCCCATGAGATCCCTGTTTAGACCCCTTCTGCCAGGTCCTTTCATTTCTTTCTTCCCATAAGTTTGCTTCTTTCTGCAATGACTGTGTGATGCTGTGGAAGACCAGCTGGATTTGGGTCTCATCCTACCCCTCTCTTATTCTGATCTGGACAGGGTTTGTGTCATCCTCCCTCCAATACACTGGGGAATATGTAGATGCAGAGATCAGGAAAAAAAAAACTTCCACTGAGACAACTAAATTCTCTGCAATGAATAACTTCACAATGCGCCTAATTCACAGTATGGTGAATGGTAAAACCAGGATGGAAGACACAGGAGTTACTGTTCATCATCTCACCTGGCTTCTCATAACTGATTTTGTGGAGAATTCCAAGCCTTAATGACCCAGTTAACAGTTCTGAGTAGTTCAGACCAGGAAAAGCTGAAGGAAAGCCAAAAGAGGGTAAGACTCTAGTGGCTGTTGACATCAAGTTTATGGCTGCCCATCATCTCTTTTTCAGAAAGTAGAAAGCACTGATTAGTATGTGGTTCAGGTACTGCAAACAGCAAAGGTATCAGCAGCTAGGAAAGAAAAAAAATGTTGTGGGGTGGTATTCATTGTGGTTGTCAATGCAGTGGCAAGAATTCTCACCAAAATCAGGGATCCAGCAGTTCCCATTTAGGGGGCAATAACAAGCTCCTTGACTTATTGCCTGACTGCTACACCCTAAAAGGGCCATCCGTCCATCCACTTATCACCACATGACAAATGTATGTTGTACATAAGAGGTTATATAATCTCATTCATTTCTACACCCTTACTGCTCTCATCTCATCCTTCCATCACCCCAGCAATTAAACAAGGGTAGCACTAAATGAGGTCTCAAATCTCCTTCTAAATAGGGTCATCCAAAAAATCCAGATCAGACAAGGTCTTAAATATAACAACAGGAAAACCTTACAAAGTGCAGCCAAAGTCCGATCCCGAATCAAAAACCAAAGTAGAAGCAGAAAAAAAAAAATGGTGCGGTCAACAGAGCCAAGGCCAGTTTAAAACCACTTTAATAAAATAACAAAAAAATAAGAAAACAGAGCAGATAAGCGCTTTTAGGCTATCAGCTATTCAGCAGATCTACTACTTAACACAAAGACAAGGCCTAAAAAAAAGAGACTTTTACTAGATTTAGCAATCCACCCACTCAAGATCTTATAACAGAAGTATTTAATAGAGCAATTAATGAAGCAATTTGTGTGCTCTCAATGCAGGCTTTAAAGGGATAAGCCTATTTAAGCCAGGTAGTCTGTCAGCTTGTAACTTCACTATCCATCTCATCTGTGCTATTTCTGTGCTATGCACAATGTCACCACCCCTTTTTTCCTTAAGTACCAGTTGTATAGCCAAAAATTTAAAACAATGTCCTGGGCAATCCATGATGTGCTTAGCAAGAGCCCAGACAGTACTTATCTGTTCTGTTTTCTTGTTTTGTTTTTTTTTTTTTATTTTATTAAAGTGGTTTTAAACTGACTTTGGCTGTGTTGACTGCACTGTTTTTTTCTGCTTCTACCAGGGTCTTAAATATACTCCAGATTTTTATAAAAATTAAAAAAGACAGAGGATCTCAGGCATATTTTACACTTAAGCAGCATCAGCTACTTCATATCATACCAAACATTCCATATGGTAACAATAAAATCAACTCTATATTGCTTATCAAGAGGAGATTGGATGTGCTCTTTGGACCTTCAGGATGCATATCAGCATGCAAAGATTGCTAAGATTTTAAGAACGTTCTTACATTTCCAAGTACAAGCCAGCCAATACCAGTTCTAGACTCCTTCATTTGGTGTATCTATTGTCCCCTTTGCATTCACAAATTATATGGCCTCAGTTGCCGTGAGCCAGAGACCGAAAAGAATCAAGGTCTGAAAAGGATCAAGGTCTTCCCATAACTAGACAATTAGCTCCTAGCCATTCTGACATTATAGAAGCTCATACCTGCCAAGAATTCTGCAGTTCCAGTCCTTAGGGTTGACTGCTAAGTTTGCCAAGACCCGGATGCATCTTACACAGTCAATAGCATTCATAGGCTGTTTGTTGGACACCTTTCATTGAAAGACTAGCCTTTCCCTTGGAAGAATTTCCCCCATTGTTCAAACAGTTTCCAAGGTTTTTCACTCCTCTGTGGTGCCAAACATTATATACCTCAGAACATTGTCAGCTACAATTTTCTTAACCATGTTTGCAAGATATACATGAGAGCCCTACAATGAGCACTCAGGACTCAGTGAAGCCAAAAGTACAGTCCTGATGTTGACTGTTATCAGAATTTACAAAGCATTTCAAAGATATCTAGATTGGTGGCACCACCACTCCAGCCTCTCCTTGGGCAGCATCTTCCAAATCCCCAGCCTCCAGGTAACTGTCACAGTGACTGCTTCAGCCATAAGGTGGGAGGGCATATCCAATGGCAGATTGTCTAAGGAGCATGGTCACAGTCTCAGGCCAGACTGCCTAGCGTTGTCCTGGAAATTAGAAAAGTTCTTTTAACTCTGTAGATATTTCAGGACTTCATTCTCCACTGGTGAATGCTGTGCACTGCAACAACATGGTGTTAATGTGGTGTATTAACAAGCAGTGGCAGAATCTTCCTATCCTCTCTATTGAGAGGCAGTGATGGTGTGTGAATGGTCCATATCCTTGAATAAGTTTCTGGTTGCTGTCCACTTTCCTAGAAAAGCCAACTCCCTAATGGGCAGGCTCACCTTACACCTGCTGATGCCACATGAGTAGTCTCTCATCTGGACAGTGGTGAAGACTCTTTTAGCAGTGGGGAGACCTCACTGTGAACATTTTGCTTTACTGACCAATGCCAAGGGCAGCAACTACTTTCCTCTGCTCCTCTTTTTGGTACACTAGCCCAGTAGTGCTTCAGTGTAGGAGTGCAGGGCTCTAGTCTGCCTTCCTGTTCTTTACCCTAACACCCAAGTTCATTCAGAAAGTGATGATGAGTAAAGCCACCAACATCATCTTAACTCCATACTGGCTTTGACAAGTGTGGCTTCTCCTGCTGTGGCCATATCTTCTGGAGAAGCCTCTTAGGTTGAGGCTCTTCAGAACACTGCTACCCCATCTGTCCAACAGACCTCAACTGGACCTTCAATCTCCCAGGTTAACTGTTTGTTTATTTCTGTGATGAGCAGAGATACAGTTTACCTTGACAAGATTTGACAGAATTGTACAGGTCCTGGTACCTCTCAAGAAGCCCAGTTTTAGAAATACGTACAGAGTAGATGGATGAATGTTTTGGTATGGGCACCAAAAAAAGTGTTAGACCCATTTTTGTAACAATGTCCAGCAGTTTCTAAGTACGTGGTATAAATCTTTGCTTCTGCTTAGCTACTCTTCCATTAATGACAATTTGTCGCCTGTCTGCAGTTTCCACCAAGGGCTTCAAAATTCTTCAGTAGCTGTGCTTAAGGTCTGTAAGGCCCTTCTAAGAGATAGATTCTTAATAAGACCCTTGTTTATAGAGCCTGCTCCCCATGCATACTATATTTCATTTAGAAAATCCTATACTCCTTCACTTTTATACCACCATCTAGAGTACAGTTAATGCTCCTTTCTTGTAAAACTGTCCTTTTAATTGCAATTACTTCTGATAGAAGAATAAAAGAGTTCCAGGAGTTGTGTCAACCCTTCAACCCTTCTTATATGATCTTCCATAAACACAGGGTGATCCTACATACAGATCCCGTCTTCATACTCAAAATGGCTAGGGAAGCTGATTGAGACCAATCTGTTAAATTTCCTATATTTTCCTCAAATTATTTCAGTAGAGTATTTTTTTTGTATAGTATGGATGTATATAAACAAATCTATTTTTTTTATTTGCCAGCTGCAGTGGTGTAAAGGGATAAAGCTGTGACGGCAGCCCAGGTGACCTGGGATCATGTAACAGTTCAGCTGATTGTAAGGGAGTGGGCAGAGCATATAAAAGAAAACCCCACCTGGCCAGAAGCACAGACAGCAGAGCCCACAGGATGCCACTAGGATCCATGAATGGTCCCATCAATACCAGAGTAGTCCGGGACGCTAAGAGTCTGTCTGATAGACCCAGTATGGATGTGGGGCACTGGGGGCCAGGCCGGTAGGATAAGGTCGTAGGGGACAAAAAAATTAACAGTTTAGGTGACTGATGGAGGATGCCCATCCTGGAGAAGATGGGGCAGAGTTGGCCACTGAATGAACTGGTCCCCTCAGGAAAGAGGTTAGAATACCAAAGACACAGTCTTGAGGTGAGTGTTGGACTCCCTAAGCCACTAACAGATAGTAGCTTTCATAGTGGGCACACAGATGCATGTATTTTGTGGAAGCATTGTCAACCTCGCTATGATATAGTTCAGTCATACCCCCATGTGGAGGGGCTATTAATGCCATCTTCATAAAATGGCCTCATAACTAGGATGTCAGCAAAAATGCAACTAACCCTTATGGCTGCCCACATAACAGCCTTGCTAGACAGCTGTTATCTGTGTGGCTCTGGATGGTCCCCCCTGAAAGAATAAATAGGCTGAAGTTTGACTGAGGAAGCTTGATCATTGCTAGGAAGGCACAGGAGCAAAACAACAGCTTGAAAATTTTTAATTTTTATTTGAACAGATCAAAGGCAATTAGAAAGAATTCACAATTGTTTATGCTATACATTGCTAACAAAATAGACAAGAAAGTTGTTAAATCCATTTTTTCAAGGTGTTTGACGTAAGCAAACTGTCATTCAAGAACGATTGTGGTTACTTCAAAAGCATTTTTCAGAAAGGCCTCAGTGGATAACGTACTATATAGCTGTGACTTCAGATTCTTTTAACACGTTTTACAAAGTATTGCAAACGGAATCCATTCTCTTATTCTATCATGTATACAACTGCATAAAGGTAGTGCTACCTATCTGAAATAAGTACGGGACAAATTCAAAACCAAGCCATCCAGGTGGAAGCCTAGCATCAATAGGTTGTATAACAAAAGGAAGAAAATCATCCCTAAAAATAGGAAACACTGTGCCCAACAAGGTAAGAACTCCCTCATCAAACTAAATAAACAACTAAGTAAGTCTATCAAGGCCAAATTTGATGTAAAAGTAGCCTCCCAGGATAAGGGAAACCATAAGACATTCTTCAGCTATATCCAAAACTTCAAAGGCAATGCACAACAATGTGCTGAATTAATTGTAAATGGGGACACCTATACTGAGCCAGAGGATATAGCAAATCTACTGGCAAATAAATTCAATTTTTACCCCTCTTTCTCCCCTACACATCTCTCAATAAATATCCCCAACTTTAGCTCCCCCAACTGTCACCATGGAACAAGTCCCCAGTGCATTTTCCAATGCCAAAAACACTGCATTAATGACACCTGTCAATATTCTATAGCATGAAACATGCCATATTGGGGCCATTAGAAGCACTATTCAGTCATAGACTCTAAACAGGCTACCTGTCAAGTGAATGGAGGACTGCAACTATTGCCTTTTTGCACAGCTGTGGGCTATCCACGGACCTAAGAAACTACTGGCCAATAAACCTGACCAGCCGTATATGTAAGACCATGGAAAGAATAATCATGGACATGATAAATAATGACATAGGAAACCTTCATACATTGGATCCAACCCAGTTTGGTTTGATCAAAGACAGGTCATGCCTACTCAGCCTGGTGGGCTTTTTCAAGAAGGTCATCAAAGCAATGGATGAGAGCAGAACAGTGCATGCTGTCTACCTTGACCTGGCCAAAGCATTCAACATAATACCCTATCCAGGCATTGAAGACAAAAGTTAATGAAATTAAATGTAAATCCCTACATCACCCATTGAATAGCCAGCAGATTAACAGAAAGGACACAAGAAGTCAGGATATGTGGGTCTACTTCCACAAAAAGGCCAGCCACTAATGGATTCCTTAGGGCTTGGTGCTAGGGCTGCTCTTTTTTGGCATGTACTTCTGTGAAGTCAAGGACAACATCATAGGCCTCTGGCTGATCAATTTCACAGTCAGTTGCAAACTAAGTGCAGTCATAGAATCTGCCAAAGATACAGATATCGTTCAAGAAGGCCTGGCACAGAATAGTGTCAATACTTAATGTAAAAAATGCATAATAGTATATTTTGTAAAGGCAACCAACTGTGGAAATTACTAGATTGATAATATACCCCTAAGAAATGATCCTGTGGTCAGGGATTTGGGAATGCATGTAGACAGTGATTTGGCCTTTGACAATCATATGTTTGCTGTAGTAAGGAAATCATTTTATATTGCACAACTTAAATGCAAGGTTATGACATCTATGTCCAAAGTTGTTATTGTTTCATTGTACTCAGCCCTCATTAGACAAATCATTGAGTACAGTACCCCCTTCCAGTATGTACCTTACTAGGCATAAGCAACAACTGCAGCACCATAGAGGTTCCTCACAAAAATAATACAGGGTGTAGACAACAGGTCCTATGCAAACCACCTCAAAGTCTTATCCCTGTATTCCATCTCCTACTGACCACTGAGAGACAATTTATACCTGGCCTTCAAAATATCCTCAGATCCAGCCCTTATGGGGATTGCATATCCGCAAAACAAATGAAATTACAAACACCTGATCTAGGGACCTAAACCTTGTCTGCAACATAAATAAGACATGTTGGAGGGATAGGTATGTGTCTTACAGACTACTCCTTCTCTGGAAAAGGATTCACATTCATGTGAGGCAGAGTTCCACCCTGCATATCCTAGGTCAACTTGGATGAGTGGACGGGGAATTGTATATTTACCTCTGATCTGCCACCTATATCCCTTTTAGAAAGATGACGCTTGTAAATACTGGCTAGATCATACCCAGGTTAAACTGCCCATTAAAATGAGTGGTATGAAAACCTGAGAGAATGTACTAGGGAGTTTTTTGTATTATCTTTAAAGTGAAATAATTACTAGTAAGAAATGTGAAGGAATGCAATTGTTTTATGACTTCCAGCATCTGCCAAAGATCTGAGTTCTATGTATTTTCACAGGTAGATGCTAAATACTGCCAGATTAAAGCAGTGGGGGATTCAACTGGGATAGAGTCAGATGACAAGAAATTATATTATTCTGCAAGCTAGCCCAGCAGTAATATTTGAGATATTAATTTGAGACATCTCTCAGAGAGACACAGCATTCTGTACTCTGTCTTGGACCTGACAACAACTAAAGAAGATCCATTCACCACATCTGCCTTGCTCTTAAGTAAGTTAACTAGGGTATAGTAATTCTGTTAGATTCAGTCAGGAATATAGTAAAGCATAGTTTAGATGTTTTTCTTTATTTAGTTGAGACTGGCCTGCAATGTTGTTTTAAACATTTCCAGTGATTTTGAACTCTGATGTCACTGTGAATATATACTCAATATTCTCCTGTTCTTTTATTATTTATTATTAAATATATTTAAACCTTTCATTGTGGTTGATCTTTGTGAGACATATTTAAGTTTTGAGAGTACTTGTGTATTTATTTGGTGACACTGTGGGCCACTCCTAATAGCCCTGATCTTGGTCAAACTACCATTTGTATTAATATTAATATTACACGGTAAGGTTGGACACCCTTTGTTAAGCACCTTAAAGTATCTGATAAGGATTTGGCTGGTGGCAGTGATACCTACCTTATAGTTTGGGCAAAAGGGAGCATAGCTAATAAACCTGTGCCAGTTTCCCAGGTGTGTGTGTGTGTGTGTGTGTGTGTGTGTGTATATAAATCAAACCTCAAAGTGTGTGTGTGTGTGTGTGTGTGTGTGTGTGTGTGTGTGTGTGTGTGTGTGTGTGTGTGTGTGTGTGTGTGTGTGTGTGTGTGTGTGTGTGTGTGTGTGTGTGTGTGTGTGTGTGTGTGTGTGTGTGTGTGTGTGTGTGTGTGTGCGTGTGCGTGTGCGTGTGCGTGTGTGTGTGTGTGTGTGTGTGTGTGTGTGTCAGCTACTTGGGCAGGGACATGAAGCACTGGTTGGACAGAGAGGGTGCTGGAGGTCTTGGCTTGGCCACTCAGCTGAGATCTCAACTCTATAGCTGTGCCCGTGGGGAATCTTATTGGGGATCTGAAGAAAGAGGGGAAACCAGCCCCAGACTGACTGTGTTCTCTTAAGGAAAATTGCACTTGATGGAGAAAGGTGCATCTGGAAATACTGTGTGTCTACCTGTCATCCTCCCAGTGTATGTCCCCCACTGGTGCCAGTGGTGTGGACTGAGGCTCCTTGATTACTGGTCCAGTGGTGGGTCGTCACAAGTAGGATGAACCAGGCCATGACAAATCCAAAGGTTTTGTACTTACCATAAAGACAGATCTGTGAGGTCATGTTTCGTCCTCTTCAGTCATAAAAAATAGATCTGTGTGGTCCTGGTCCATTCTCCTCACATCACTGCCCACCATCCTTCAGCTTGACAGAAGAGGGTTGTTTGTTCCTGCTGTCATGTGCTTTTATTCTTGGCTTGTTTCTTCTGCTTAAGGGCACAAGATATTATGGTAAAGGAGAAGAACTGAAGCTTGAGAAAGTTTAGATTAGTGTTTAGCAGATTTTGAATTAGCATTGCAGTACTGATGGTAAAGAGAATGAACCATGACCAGGCAGACTATCATTATGGCAACTACATAACCATCGTTTTTCTACTGGTGATTCCTATTTCTGTGAGGATAGCCAGCTGGCTAACATAGGGGATCCAAGAAGTCAGGATAGGTGAGTCTACCTCCACAAAAAGGTCATCCACTAATGGAGTCTCCCAGGGTTCGGAGGTGGAGCCACTCCTTTTTGTCATCTATTTCTCTGAAGTCAAGACTAATGGCAAAGCCCACAGATGATTGCAAACTAGGTACAATCAGAAAGATCCAGACATCCTCTAAGAAGGCCTGGGACAGGCTAGTAACTGGTGCCAGAGTCACAGTCTTAAACTCAATGCCAAAATATGCATAACAGTAGCTTTTGGAAAGGCAACCACAACTGGAAATTGCTGCATTGATAATACACCCCTAAAAATAGACTCAGTGGTCATGGAATTGGGAATGCATATAGACAGTGTTCCATTGTACTCGGCCCTCATTAGACCAGTCATCCTTCTGTGATTGCCAGTGTGCCATTTCTCTTCTTTGGCTCATTGTCACATTATTTGTTTGCCATTGGATTATCTGATATGAGGATCTCCAGGTTCCTTTCCTTCATTCTTACCACTACTGCTTCCATCTGCATTTAGTCTATTGCTGCCAGATATTAGGTTTACATTTATTTGCATTGCATTCAAGCTGACTTGCTTTAGTCCAGCTGAGAATTTTTGCCAAAAGACCATTTCCATCCTTTCCACACCTTCTTGTCCATCATCACTATTGTTTATCTTTATGTAATCAGCAGAAAGCTTTCTTTTCCTTTCACCTTTTCTGGAGTAGCACTTAGGATAAGCAATGAAAAGGACAGGTACTAGTAATGACCCCAGTAGTACCTCACTAGTAACCATTTAGTATAACCCTCTGTATCTTTTTAGCTATTAATGCTTTACCCTATGACCAGCCCGTTCCATATTCCAAGGCTATCTAATTTGTTTCCTAACTTTTATGTGCTGTAATGTATCAGATGCCTTTCTGGAATGTAAGCAGACTACATCTACAGCCCCTTTCAGGTTTACTCAGTGTAACCTAGTCAAGGAATACTTCAAGGTTTTTTTGGGATGACCTTTCTGGTGTTATGCCATGCTGCCTTGGTTCTTCACTGACTTATTGTCGTATGCCACAATTCTTTTCCTCATCTGGAATTTTGTAAGATGACAGTCTTGCTTCTACTCTTGTGAAAGGAATCATATCTAACTTTTTTAATTCTCCAGCAGTCTTATTCTCCTCCCATGTTTGATTGAAAAAATAGAGGAACAAACATTCTCCCGTCAGTTCTTTAAGAATTCAAGGGTGAAGAAAACCAGGCTCTGTAGTCTTGTCTAATATTTGATTCTGAAGTGTTTTCTCATCCATTTCTTTGACGAATGAACTGTGATCGGAAACAGACCACTCCAATCCTTGAGTTCCTTTCCTACTTTCAAAACGCACCTGTCCCTTCTGAGTACTCAGATCTCGTTTGCCACTTCTGTTAACTGGGCAAATCTGCAGAGCTCAGACAAGTTTTCAATAAAAACAGCTTTTCCTTATTTTATACACATATATATATATATATATATATATATATATATATATATATATATATATATATATATATATATATATTTGTTTGCATTTGTTGACCGGGAGAGTCCACTGGGTCATGGCAACCCATTTTCAGTGGAGACCCGGGGGGGAAAGCTCCACAAGAGTTTACATTAATGATAATAGTAGTAAATAAGAGACGTTACATAACAGAGAACATTAAGAATGTAACAGAAATAGAAAAAACATAGTGTGCCAAAGACTTTCATGTGTAAATATTCTTTGCAAAGCAAAAATGAAGAATGATAAGAAAGGTTACTTTTCTGAGAGACTAGTATACTGGAGAGTAAGAGATACTAATAGATAATTTCACCATTTTCAGTAAGATATAGAGATATACAATTATCTTTGAGAAACGGTAGAGGATATGTGAGCTGGGGGGGGGTGGTTATCTAGGAGCATGAGAGGGGCATTCCCATTTGGAGGACAGGTGTGAGACCAGGTGGTTCTTGACATTGTTGTGGTTAGACATGTTGCCTAGTGTAGTGGGGAGAGAGTTCCATAGTTTAGCTATGGTGCAGGCTAGCAATAGCTGGCCAGGGGGATGAGAGGGTTTTGTAAACTTATAGGAGATTTTGGTTCTCGGATCTTAGGGAGCGGGAGGGTGTGTAGGGTATTAGGGATGTGGATAGGGAAGAGCAGTCAGCTGGTTAGAAGATCAGCTTGTGTGCAGTGGTAAGTTGCAGATATCTGAGGTAGTTGGGCAGTTCTAACCATTTGAGGGTGTGTAGGAAGTGGCAATGATGAGATGAATTTCTGGCGTTGGTGGCAAATTTGTAAATTTTATGGTAGCAGGATTTGAGTTTGGAATCTAGGCCTAGTTGCAGGTTGGTGAATAAGGGAGCGCCGTACATGAGAGAGGGAAGGAGGAAGGTAGATGCAAGTGTTTGCCGAGAGGAAGGGTTGAGATAATGTTGTGTCTGTAGAGAAGATCAATTTTTTGATGGGTTATCTTAATAGTTGAGTGTATGTGTGAGTCAAACTTTAGGTTTTCGTCAATGATTTGGTACTGGGAACTATTTCAAGAGGGGTGTTATTTTGGGTTATAATGGAGAAAAGGTTTCTGTCAAGAGTGGAGCTTCTAGTCGGTGTAAAAATCATTAGTTTTGTTTTGCTGTTGTTAAGGGCACAGTGATTTGCTTGCATCCAGGATTCTGTTTTGGAAAAGGCAAGTTGGATTTTTAGGAGTAGTTCAGAGAGGGAAGAGGCAAAACAGATGATGGTGGAGTCGTCTGCATACTGGATAACAGAGGCTTCGAGAATGGAGTGGTGGAAGTTATTGATAAATATATTAAAAAGTAGAGGGCCAAGTACCAAGCCTTGCAGAACACCGGTGGGTGTAGGTAGGAAAGATGAGGTAGATTCTTTCCACTGGACTGCTTGTTGGCAGTTGGATAGGTAGCTGGTGAACTAGGTTAAGGTGGAGGGAGAAAGATGTAAGAATGAGAGGTGGGAAAGGAGTAAGGAGTGGGAGATGGTGTTGAATGCCTTAGAAAGATCTAAAAACAGGGTTGATACATATTTGCTTTTGTCGCATGCTAGGTTGATGGTCTCAAGAAAGGAAAAGAGGGCAGTCATGGTACTATGGCCAGGGCAAAAACCGTGTTGTGTATGGGAGAGGAGGTTGTTCTGAGTTAGGTAATGTATGATTTGTAAATGGAAAGTTTTTTCTAGTATTTTTGAGAGGGGAAAGTATGGTTATGGGTCTAAAATTGGTTACGTCTGTGTTTTTACCACCTTTGTGTAGAGGGATGATGTATGTGTGGCGCCATATGGTTGGGACATATGCCTCTTGTACTGATCTCTTTATAAGAATAGATATGGAGTAGGCTATGGCTTCAGAGGAGAGTTTTAGGTAGGTGGGTGGTAGATTGTCTGGTGTGTTGCGACAGGGTTTTAGATTGAGGAGAAGCCTTTTTATCGTGTTTGTGGGGATGGGTTTTAGGCAGAAAAGTGAGGTAGGAGGAGGTTGGTTGGTGGGGTGAGGAGGGCTAGAGGGAGGGTCAGAGAAAGAGGAGGATAGTTTTGCTATGCAACCTATAAAGAATGAGTTAAATTTGGTGGCAGCTTTGAGGCTTTGAAGGGTGGGATCTGGGCAAGGGTTGCTATTATTACCAGGGTGAAGAATGGAGGAAATGGAGTTCTAAAAATTTTTTGGATTGGATGAGTGCATGGTTTGGAGTTTGTTGTAGTAGGTTTTGCGACCTTTAGTTTTTAGGTTTTTGGCTAGGTTTCATTCAAGGAAGGAGGTGGTGCTGTTTTGTTTTTGGTATTGTTTCCATTTTTGGTCACTTTGATGCATGATGTGTTTAGTTTCATAGGATAGCCAGGGCCAGGGATTGGATCTGATGCCTTTGGATCTGAGGGGTGCTAGCTGATTAAAAAAAAAAAAAAAAAATATATATATATATATATATATATATATATAATAGATATAATATATATATATATATATATATATATATATATATATATATATATATATATACATACACACACACACACACACACACACACACACATATCTATGTGTGTGTGTGTGTGTAGATATATATATATATATATATATATATATATATATATATATATATATATATATATGTGCTTCAGAAGAATGAAATCCCACTTACCCAAATCAGTAAATGTCAAGACGACTTTGCCGAAATAAGAAATAAATGAACACTCGGATCACTTACTAGAAACTCCGGGTAAGTAACTCAGTGTCCAGCACCATAAAAATAAAAAAAACAAACCGAAGCAAATTAAACCCACACGTGGGGCCCCCCCCCCCCACACACACACACCCGCTATGTGGGGAGCTGTGCCCCCCATTGAAGACTTAAAATGTTGAACTTTAAACATCAATTTCAAAAGATCAGATGTCAAAATACAGAGAAAAAAAAGCAACTGCTGTTTTTTTGCAGGAGGGTAAGCCCCCCACATCCCCCCCTGTTTATTGTACACACCAACTCCAAGATCACACAGTAGCAAATCCCCACTCCATGCTGTTATGTGGCCTCCTTCACTGTGATGCCACCGACAGAGTCATCCTATGACTCTTAATCAATTCTGCCAGCATTACAGATGTATGATAGGAACTTTTGACTGTTTAAAGCATTTCCATAGGGATGGACAGATAGATAGATATATAGATAGATAGATAGATAGATAGATAGATAGATAGATAGATAGATAGGTAGATTTAGAGAGAGATACCTATAACCCCTAATAACACTGTTCATTCTCAGCCTTCGTACAGGTTTTGTACCAAGCAAATGGAGAACAGCTACAGTCATTCCCTGCATAAGGCAGGATCTTCTACAGACCCAGGCAGTTACACACCCATAAGTCTGACCAGTCTCATATGCAAAGCCATGAAAAGTCTTATGGAATTAATCAGTCAGGACATAGGTAACCTGCAAACACTGGACCAGTCTTGAAATCTAGGGATCTAAACCTCATCTGCAGTGTCAACAGAATGATTTAGAGGGACAGGTATATCTTGCAGAGAATACCGATGTTGTGGAACAAACTCCCTATCCACATAAAACAAAGTTCATTCCTGTCTATTTTCAAATGCAACTTAAATGTATGGATGTATGAAGAGGAAACAGAATTTTTTCCCCAGGACTGCCCCCTGTACTACTCATGACAGAAGCAGCTCCTAAATGATTTATTCCATGCATGGATCCCCTCAAATTATCTATGGTATGATCCCAGTTATTCTTATTAGGGTTAATTTATAATTATGGACCATGGAATGAGTAAGGCCATTCTATAACCAAATGGGATAAGTTATGTCAAGCACAAAAAGAAAAGGAACATTGGCTAGGCTTAAAATGTCCTACAAGGGCAGCTAGCCTAGTACTTACCTATGAACTTATATATATATATATATATATATATATATATATATATATATATATATATATATATATATATGTGTGTATGGGAGCATGAATTTTGACTGCACAATTCTTGGGTTTGGGCAATATGCTCTTTCACTAGTATTGACACCTCTGGAGTTAGTATATTTAATTTTCAGGGGTGCTGCCCTTCCAAAAACAATGTATCTGAAGTAGTTTACTTCATTTGGTCTTCAACCTGTGGGTTACGGATCTGTATCGGATCTGAGCCGGCAACATTTACTAGCATCAGCTCCGAGCTCCAAACTCCTCAACTTACCCATAATACATCTCCAGTGGCTTCCATCTCCAGATCTCGTTTGCTGCAAATTGCTTCAGCATCGTGTCTCTTGAGCTCCAAATAGTCAGTGGGTAAAAACCTTCGTGAGTAACTAATTTTCTTCAATTTTCTTCAGTTAGTGTTAGTATAGGTCCCCTTTCTCCTCCCCTCGCTTGGTGCATCGAGTTTTAGTGTTTTAGGTTAGTTAGAGTAGTTTGTACTGTGATGTAGGTTGTAGATTCCCCTCTCCTCTCAGTGTTTTTCTGTATACGAGTGTGGTGAGTGGTTTTGTGTGTGTGTGTGTGTGTGTGTGTGTGTGTGTGTGTGTGTGTGTGTGTGTGTGTGTGTGTGTGTGTGTATTAGTTAGAAAGAAACTGCCTGTTTTTTATTAAGGTTATTTTTCTAATAAATAGTATGGCTGAAAAGCTTGTTTTCAAGCGTTGCACAGAGTGTAGCCATAAGTTATCCTCAGCGAATGGCCACAATCTGTGTGTTTTGTGTTTGGGCATGGCCCACCTGAGTGTGGACTGTAGCATATGTGTGGGTTTCAACCCCCACGCCCTTAAAGATAGGAAGGCCAAGTTGGCCCTCAAAGGCCTTCTTCCTCCTTCAGACTCAGTTTCCCGTCTCCAGCTTCGGTCACAGTGGCTACTGTGGCCACCTCTCCCTCCTCTCTTCCTCTGGCTTCTCCTCCCTCCCAGGCTGGGACTCAACCTCCTGTACCAAAGCCTGTGGTAACAGAGCAGAAAAGAGGTAGAGAGAGGGAGATAGAGTCGAAGACAAGGGAAAAGAGAAAGAGGTCTCCGGACCTCGCTTCTCCGACTAAGACACCATTGATCCGTGACTCCCCTCGGCTCCGATCTCAGAGGTTCTCCCCAGAGCCGGCTTCTCGAGCCACGGTGCCCCGACCCTCCAGGTTAGAGTCTGTGGCCTCATCACGGTCCACCTGCTCCTTGTCTGACATGGATCTGGATAAAATGATGAGGTGATTTATCCGTACACAGATCCAGATGGGGGTCTTGCCAGCCCCCCTCCCTCAGGAGGGGGGAGCTCGCTTCCTTTTTTTCATCCTATATCTCTTTCTCTGATCCAACCTTTGGGTTCGGAGTACTCGGATCCAAGGTTGGCTTTGGTCAGGGGGTCGGTGCTGACGGTACCTGCTTCCTCGACACCAACAGCTGCCTGGAGCATTTTGGATCTGACCAGCTTGGATCTGAGTCACTCTCAGAGCCGGAGCTTGGGTGTCGGATCTGAGGGAGTGGAAATTTTTCATCGGCTCAGACTTTGCTGGGCCAGGTTCCCTCCCTCGGACCTCCATCCACCTCGGGCACATCTCCAATTCTCTCATTGGACCCGGGGAGACCAGCCTCCTTATTGGTTTCTCAAGAGGTTTGCTCTCCTTCAGCATTCAAGGTGGTAGAAAGGGTTCTCTCCACCGGATCGAGACCCCTGACCACCCCCTCGGACTCTTCCAACACCCCCTCAGCTCTGTCTATGGTCCCCATCATTTTACCAGAGGGACAGCCCATGCTCGAAGAGCCCCAGATGGTTCCCCCTGAGGAAAAAGTGGCTTGCGAGCTCCCCCTGGAGAGTCCCACCAGAGAGGTACCTCGCAAGCATACATGCAAGAGGAGGCACTTGGACTCCCCCAAGTCCCTCACCGAGGACACGGACGTAGATGATGGAAAGGTTTCCCCTAGGTCACCTCCTAAGGATGTCTACTTTGGAGACATCATGGAGATCCTGCGCCAATGGGGAGGTTGGTCAGCCCCCAAACCTTCTTCTGGTGAGTCTGTGTTCCTGGAGCCTTTCGGCATGGGCCCATCTACTTCCTGGGTGTCCCCTCCAGCGGATCCTTTGGTGGATCTGGTCACCTCGCGGGCATGGAAGGAACCAGACACCATGGAACCTATCCCAAAAAGACTTGACAAGATCCTAAGCTCCCCATAGACAGGTCAGCTTGGAATAAGGGCTCCCCCGTAGATGCCATGGTGGTAGCAGCAGCCACTAAGAAGGAACTTGCTCAGTAGAGTTCCTCAGTCCACTCTCCTGACCGAGAGTCAAGGATGATGGACTACCTAGGGAGGCAGGTGTACGCTTCAGCTACCTTTTTGATTAGGGTGCTGAACTACTTGGCCCATGTCACCAGACTCCAATGCGACCTAGTAAAGGAGCTGGAGATGTCTCCCCCCAAGTCCATGTCGCAGGAGGACAAGGCTTCATTCTCCATGAGGATGGCCACTTTAAAAGCAGTATCTAACACATCCATGTGACTCCTCTCTCATGCTAAGGAAGGAGCGGCCAGGGCAGCTGGGTCCGGCATGTCCATGAGGCACAATGCCTGGCTCAGGTTATGCCAATTTTCCAAACCCTTCAAGGCATCTCTTGCCAATGCCCCTTATGACGGTTCTACACTCTTTGGTAAGACCGTCAAGGAGACATTAGTCCAGAGTGAGGAGGATGGGAAAACACTGCCTGCCATCGAGATATGCTTCTCTAACCCTCAAAGGTCCTTTTCACAGAACCAGACAGGGCAAAAGAATATGTGGTTCCGGAAGTCAAAGTATTCCCGGGACACTCTGAGCTCTTCTTCCTGCAGAAGCAGAGGGGGACAGAATGGACACCAGCCCAGAGGCAGATAGGGTCCAAGGAACTTTGAGTCTCGAGAACCTTTCTCGGACAGACCTGGGCAGCAACCCTGAGGGGTTGCCCAACTGCTTTACTCTGGAGGCAGTCGAGGGACAATTGTCCTTGCACCTAGCAGCATGGGAGTCCATAACAATGGATCGCTGGGTGCTTCAAATCATATCCAGAAGGTACTCTATCCCCTTCATGGGTTCCCCCAAATCTCTCAGACACCTCTCATACATACCACCCACGAAAAGGGAGGCAGCAGCACAGGAAATTTCCAAGCTGCTAGGAAAACGAGCCATCAAAACCGTCCCCCCAGATCAGTCCGGATCGGGCTTCTACTCCAGATTCTTTTTGATGCCAAAGAAAATGGGGGACTTAAGGCCCATTCTGGACCTCTCTACCCTGAATCTGTCAGTTGCCAAAGAGAAGTTCCGGATGGTCACATTACAGTCCATCATGCCGTACCTGCAAGAGAGTGACTGGATGTGCTCGTTAGACATCCAGGATGCTTACTATCACATAAAAATCCACAGAAACTTCAGGAGGTTCCTCCGCTTCCAGCTAGGAGTCAGTCATTACTAATTTCAAGCCCTACCCTTTGATCTCACCACAGCCCTCAGGGTGTTTACCAAACTGATGGCAGTGGTAGTGGCTCACCTTAGGCTTCAGGGGATTCAGGTCTATCCATACCTGGACAATTGGCTCCTCACTGCTCCCACCAGGCATCTACTCTCCCAAACCAGGGATTATTTCCTGACTCTTGCCCTTCATTTGGGGATCACAGTCAATGCATCCAAATCTCTCCTAGATCATGTACAGGTGATAGACTACATTGTTGCTAGGATAGATACTCTTCAGTGCAAAATATTCCTGACCTTGGAGAGAGTTCAAAACCTGAGGATGCATGTCTCCCTGATCTACCGTTCTCGTCTTCCAATGGTGGAATCGGTAGTGAGGGCCTTAGGCTCAATGGCAGTGACCACAACTCTTCTCCTGTGTGCTTGGTTACACATGAGAATTCTACAGTGGACTCTAGCTGTACAATGGTTCCTGTTGGAACTGCCATTGACGTATACATTTCAACTCAGTCGAGTCTGTCGGTAGTCTCTCATATGGTGGATGAGCTTTCTGGACATTTTGGAGGGACAACCTTTTGTTCCAGCCCCAGCCCAAACCACAGTGACCACGGATGCCTCCCAACGTGGGGGGGGGGCATTGTTCTGGCAGGACAGTCCAAGGCCTGTGGTCCTCCATAGAGACCAGCTTGCATATAAATGTCCTAGAGATGAGGGTGGTCCTTCTAGCGTTGCAGGCCCTTCATGCCTTTCTTCCTCTGGGGATAATTGCTATTCAGTCAGACAACATGTCATTGGTCTGGTATATCAACAAACAGGGAGGTACCAGATCTTACCCCCTTTGTCGTGAGGCCATGAGAGTGTGGGAATGGGCGATCTCCACCGGTCACTTTCTCATCGCAATGCACATTCTGGGATGGGCCAACATCCTAGTGGACAGGCTAAGTTGGACCACTCTAATGCCTTAAGAGTAGTCTCTGAATCTGTCAGTAGCGGAACAGATCTTCAGCGAGTGGGGTCAACCTTGCTGGTATCTCTTCGCATCTCCTTCCAATGCAAAGTGCAGCAAGTTTTTCGTTCTGAACCCCCTGCCAAGGAGTCCTCCAGAGACACTCTAGTTCATGCTTGGCCTCCCGGCCTTCTGTATGCTTACCCGCCAGTACCTCTTATTCCGAGGTTTCTACAGTAAGCTCATTGACTGGGGAGAAAAGTGATCCTCATTGCCCCATTCTGGCCTCACCAGGTATGATTTCCCTTCCTTTGGTCTCACTTTCAGGCTCCACCTTGGATCCTAGATCCTATTCAAGATTTAATTTCACACCTTTCAGGGGTGCCTCATCGGAATCTGGACAGCCTGAAGCTCACAGCTTTGGCTGCTCCAGTTCCCGTTATTGCCAGGACTCCTGGACTATCCTTCTCAGTTAGATCTATTTTGGTGGCTGCTCATAAGTCTTCGACCAGGAAGGTTTATCGCAGCAAGTGGAAATGTTTTTCCTTTTGGGCCTCTCAGAGGAGGTTAGACCCTTTCATGGCTCCTATTTCTGCCATTCTTGATTTTCTAGTTGATATTTTTCAACGCGGAGCTAGTTCTTCTGCTGTCAAAGTTCAGTTGGCTGCCATCTCTCATTTTCATGTGGGCGAGAATTCTGCCTCTTTAGCCTCTTCCAGACTGTGTAAAGCTTTTATCAAAGGCACCTTTTTGTTATGCCCCCCCCGGTCAAAGATCCTGTTCCCCCATGGGACCTTACTATGGTTCTTCAAGCTCTGGTCACTCCGCCTTTCGAGCCTGCCGCAACTGCAGATCTGAAATTTTTATCTTGGAAAACAGCATTTCTTGTGGCTATTACCTCTGCAAAAAGGGTTTCAGAATTACAGGCCTTGTCTATCAAAATTCCTTACATGATTTTTCACAAAGACAGGGTTTCCCTTCAACCCAATCCATCCTTTCTTCGTAAGGTTGCATCACCAGTCAATATCAATCAGACCATCAATTTGCCTGTGTTTTTTTCTAATTTTACTAACAAGATGGAATACAAACTCCACATTTTGGATGTTCATAGACTGTTACGATTCTATTTGCACAGGACAAAAAATTTCCGTAAATCTGATCAATTGTTTATATCCTTCTATAAACCCTTTTTGGGGAAACCTATCTCCAAGGTCACTATAGCTAGATGGATTTTGTCATGCATCCTGCAGGTCTGTAAAGACAAAGGCATGTCTTCTCCAGGTCAGGTGAAAGCTCATTCCACTAGGTCCATGGCTACGTCTGCGGCCTTTTGATCTAGTGTGTCTTTGGATGATATTTGTTCTGCAGCTACTTGGTCCTCATCTCATATGTTTATTTCTCATTACAAATTGGATTTGACTTCCAGAAGGAGAGCATCCTTTGGTTCCGCAGTGCTCTGGAATATCCTTCCATGAGGGCCTTCCAGGAGTTTTAGTAGCTGGGGACTCTGTCCCACAGGTTGAAGACCAAATGAAGTAAACTACTTCAGATAAACAAGTTATGTACTCACCATAATGTTCCATCAGAGTAGTTGTACTTCATTTGTCTTCAACCATCCCTCCCTCCTTCTCCCGGACCTTGGCTTATGATCAGCCTGTGGGTTGCAGTATAGGTCACAAGTAAATTTTTTCAGGTCGGGTTCTCAGTATAAGGTTCAGCAAACTCGATCTGGGGATGGAAGGCAGTGGAGGTGTATTATGGGTAAGGGGAGGAGTTTGCAGCTCGGAGTTGATACTAGTAAAAGTTGCCGTCTCGGATCCGATACGGATCCGTAACCCACAGGTTGAAGACAAATGAAGTACAACTACTCAGATGGAACGTTATAGTGAGTACATAACTTATTTTTTTGCTTTCTTTTTTACATATGAATTTTGCATTTGCAGAGGTTATTTCTTGGTGCATGCACAGTAGCCTTTCAGCATTCACATTGTCAACATTTTGTGGTCGGTATTTTGGTATTTCAGCAATGTACATTACACCCATAGATGTAGATGTGTATATATATATATATATATATATATATATATATAAATATATATATATATATATATATACACACACACACACACACACACACATATATATATATATATATATATATATATATATATATATATATATATATATATATATAGATCTACTTCAGATGTTCGACATTCCAAAATGCCAACTTTCATATGGCCGAAACCATATGATTGACATTTTGAAATGTCGAACATCTCCTACATAATGTAAAACACATAAAAACACTTCACTAACTGCGTTTAGCAAGCCCCCCCCTGCACCCCCCATACACCACTGCTACTTAAATATTCCTACTCCGAAATCGCACTACAGTGCAGAAAAGGGAAACCTCCCGGTTCCACGTGGTATAGAGATCTAGACATGTTCGACATTTCAAAATGTCGATCATATGGTCTCGGACATATGAATGTCAGCGTTTTGAAATTTCGTGTGTGTGTGTGTGTGTGTGTGTGTGTGTGTGTGTGTGTGTGTGTGTGTGTGTGTGTGTGTGTATATATATATATATATATATATATATATATATATATATATATATATATATATATGCTCTGTTTACATTTACCTTGAGAAAAGTAACAATTTTTGAATGAACTTAACTGGCAACTCAGGTTAATTGCATGCACAGAACCTGGGTTAAACAAATTTTGTAGTATTGCATGTATTTTGAAACTAAGAAGCTTATATAGGTAACATATGGAACTCAGGGGGTATTTAGTACTTGAAGGGTACAATTTTGTACTCCTTGATTTTTTACTCTTTGCCCCCTTTTTTTCGGCTAATTTTTCATTTTTATTTTTAATTTTATTTTTTATTTTAATGAGAAAATAAAGACAATAAGTGGGGTACTTAAAGGTAGAATTTGTTTTTAAGAGTTTGTTACTACTTAAACTTCTTTTTGAAACAACTTTTAGGTAGGTGGTTTGAGTTGCCATAGTTTTTATAGGTTAACCCTTTATACATGACAATATTTACCTGATGCGAGGGTTGAGAATTGAAATGAAACTTGTATTAAGATGGAAATGTGATAAGCAACATTTGTTGAGTAATAAATGGTTTTGTATTATTGAATAAGAATGCAGGTACTAGCCACTTATAGAAATAAACACATAATATGCAACAAGCTGAATTAGCAGCACTTTTCCCTTTAAAACTGGGCGTTATGAAATAGGTTGACATGAGCACCTTCCTGATTCGACTGTAGTCAAAGAAAGAATTATTTAAACTAAATTTTGACTTGCATAGTTGTCTGAAGAAGTTCGGGTATAACCCGAACGAAAAGCGCTTTACATGTACTTGGTTTTGTTTACGTTACAAGTTGTAATTGCAACTTACTGTTTTTAACTATTTAACTATTTTTGGACATTAAAACACGCACTTTGGTTTCACTTTGGCTTCCGAGTGCTGACTCAGGTTACAAGTCGAAGTTTCGACTTATTGTTTTCAACTACCTTTGGATACTTAAAACCTTGGAGGTTTGGACATCCGTTGCCTGGTGTTTTGGTGTTTCAACTCTTCTTCTGGTTTGTGAACGTTTATTGGTGTTTGCTGGTTTGGTTTGTGTAAACACCGACGATACCGGGAGAATGGATGATTGTACACTCAGTGATTGCACTGAAAAGGGTAACCTCACTCAACTACTTGAATTAATGAACGAGCGACTGGATAAGTCGACGGCTAAAGTGGACCTGGTCACTAAACAACAGGAACAAGGTCCTGACTATAGTTCCGAACGTAAAGGAAACACAGCTAAAGGAGAATTGAGTCAGGGGAATTCACAATGCTCACATCTACCAACGGACCAGGGACCTGAATTAAGAGAGACAGAAGGAGCGGTTTGGTGAGTTTTAAATCCAGGAGGGAACAACCAGCCAATGGCTAGTCGTGGCCCTCAGGTTTGCACTAACTTTGACATTTCTTGCTGGCTTAATAATGAATTAAGTTTGGATGAACGGCAGCTTAAGGAAAATGTTGAGGGGAACAGTCAAAGTGAGGAGGTTCTAGTTGAAAAACGTAGACAATTTGATTCTAAACTTTTTAAAATAAAAAAACTGCAGTTGGAACTTAACTACCTTAATAAATGTATTAACGTGCAGATTGTCCCTAAGGGTTTGAGGCACTGTATTTACCCAACTGGTTTAATTGAGGGCTCACAATTTCACAAAGAGCTTGTCGAACTGTTTAACAAGCAGGGCTTGGAGCTGCATCTGTAATGATAAAACACTATCAAATTACGATAGACGAACTCACAGAGGAAACAAGGGAACTGGAAGGTGTCATTAAATCGGATACTTTATTTCCACAGTACCAGTATGATTATAATAGGTCTTTTGTTACTATTGCTCATCAATTGGAGAAATTGAGAGCAGTAAAGGTTGACAAGCTTCAGAGAGACTTAAAAGCATACAGGGAAGGGTATGCCTACCGTAAACCACCTGTTTCCCAATACCCCTACAATGGGAGAAGGGGGACCCAAGGCCAATACCACCAGGCTGTTGGGGAAGGGGAAACATTGCATAGAAGAACAAATGGGAAAAACAATCAAGTTACAAACTATGAGGGGACAAATATTACCAACTTCATCAACCAGGATATGCCTTTGAGGGAAGTGGAGGGACCTAATGGAAATGCTAAGTACTTGGGTGCACGATCAAAACACAACCGTAACTTTAATCAGGATAACCGGGATGACCAAATTGGTTATCAACAGCAACAACAATCAAAAAACTACAAGGGGAGGGGGGTACCAGTAAGCAACTGGACTCCGAACCCCCAATACCAACAACCAAAAAGGTACAACACCCGCAGCAATGTGAATTAGAACTTGCTCCGTACAAACTGGTGTTGAACAAAGAGGGTGACTTCACGATTTTTAATTACACTGACTTTGTAATTGAGCCTGAACTGGTGGAGGTACTGGCAAAAGGTTTTACCTTTACTCCGACTGAGAGGTACAATTTGGCAAAACTTCTTATTGGCTTTAAACTGTTTGTTCGTAAATTGAACTTGATTGTGTTATTGGGTAACTCGTCCTATAGTAATAAGGAATTGAGAGTGGCTAGTACCTACAACCCACCGGTACACCCCATTATAGGGTTATTTGAACATATATGTGAAAACGAGTTAAGGTCAGTGGTTCATAATTATAACGGACACATGACAGGGAGTAACATCTCAACCCATGAGAGACAACTTTTAACAGCATTTTGTAAACTACCCATCAGGTCTATGAAACCAGATAAAGGAGGGGGTCTAGTAGTTATGTACAGGGATGACTACATTAAGAAGATATCAACACTTTTAGAGAAGGACACTTACGAGGAAGTAAGTATTAACCAAATGAATGGGGCATACAATAAGATTAGGATGTTCTTAAACGACCTTTTTATTGATGGACTTATTGATAGTCAAATGATTAACTATCTTACCCTATTGGCCCCAAGAACACCCCAACTGTTTGGTATACCAAAAATTCATAAAAGTGTGATGGACCCTCCGTTTAGAGCACTTGTGGATGGAAGACAATCCATCACCTATCCCTGTGATAAACTGGCTGATGTGATCTTGAAGAAGTACATTGGGGGTGAAAGACAGATTTGTAAAGATTCATGGTCTTTCCTAGAGGAAATTAATTTAGTACAGTTCCAAGAGGAAAACAACTTTCTCACAGCTGACGTCTGTGACCTGTGCTCAAGTATACCTCATAACATCGGGGTAGAATGGGTAGTAGACTATATGAGAGCAAAGGGAGCCCCTGACAATGAGACCCTGTTAGTTGAACAGCTATTGGATATAATTTTACAGAATAATTACCTTCAATTTAACAACAAACTCTATTTACAAAGGATAGGGGTAGCCATGGGGACACCGGTGGGGGCAAGTTTTGCAAACCTGGTTATGGCATACTGGAAGACCAGGTTTGTTTTTAACAGCCCTCACTTTAAAGTGGTTAAAGTTTACAAAAGATTTCTGGATGATATCTTTATAGTATTAGAAGGTGACAGTCAGGTGGCGGATGAACTTGTTGATTTTTTCAACCAATCAACCTCTTTTCTTAGGTTTACCAGAAATTTTCAGGAGAACAGAATTAACTTCTTGGACATAGACTTGACTAAGGACAAAGTCAACAAGGGATACACAGCTAGGATTTATAGGAAAAGTACTTTTTCAAACTCTTTCCTGCATTTCACTAGTGAACATCCAATGCACCAGAAAAAATCAGTGGTCAAGGGCCAACTGGTGCGAGCTGCCAGGATGGTGACAACTGATGATGAGTTTGAGAAAGAAAGTAAACTCTTGTTTAACATGTTCTTACATAGAGATTATCCAAGTAAATTTTTGAATTGTATATTTGAGGAGGTAACCAGGAAGAGGCTAACAGGAGTGTACAAACTTATTTTAGGCTATCCAATCACAAACGTTGGGAGCAATGAATATACTGAAGTAAACTGCATTGACCAGGGGGCGGGTAACCTGGGTGTTTATAGCGCTAAGAGGGAAGGTTTGGATGTGAAAGAAGGGAAAACATGAACAACTACCTATTGGCCTTTACCTTCACGTACACTCCAGTAGCCTTAGATATACAGAGGGTGGTCAGGAAATGTTGGTTTTACTTGTCTTTGAACAAGGAGATTTTTGACCAAATAGGTGAGCACCCTTGCATTAGTTTTAGGAGGGGGTCAAACTTGAAACAACTACTTGAAATGAACCAGGAAGGAAGGAGAACAAAAGCTGGGGGGGGTACTCGTAAATGTGGCCATTGTAACCAATGCAAGTATATTGAGAGTGACTGGAGGTTTAAAATCAGGAATGAGACTTTTTACATTAAAGGTACCTATAATTGTAACACAAGGAGCGTGGTCTACCTTGCAGAATGTCAGGCTTGTGCGGCTTTCTATATTGGAAAGACCGATCGTAGGCTGAAGGACCGTATTTACGAACACACGCTATTAGTAAGAAGAACCCAAACAACACATTGGCTCGCCATTGTGACTTAAAAGAAGGCCACTCTTAAATTTCAGACAATTTCACAGGTTAATCAGAACACGAAGGGTAGGTGTATACATTTACCTTGAGAAAAGTAAAAAAAAAAAATGTTTGCTACTTTTCCCTTTCACAACTAGGTGTGTCAGACCAAGTAACTTCTTTTGTCTTTTCCTTCTTTTTTATTTTGTATCGTTATAGTTATAGTTACCCTTTCTAGTTTTGCTAATTGTAGTTGTTGTGGTTAAATTTAATTTTGGTCTTTGTCACTGTAGAGGTATATTATGTGGTACTGAATAATTTCCTATAATTAAAATGAATAAGGGCTTCATTAAATGCTCCCAATAAGAGTACAAATTTCCACCCCAGGATATCCACAATTTGTGTGTGGTATACCTGGGGCCGGAATATCTGTCAGCCTCCTATACATTTGCAAGAGTTTCATCCATCATTCCTTACAAGAACAGAAGAGTAAGTTAAGCATGAAGAATCTTCTACTATCTTCCTGTCAAAAAGTTAAGAACTAACACCCAACAGTGTTCTGAACAAGTCCACAATAACTCTACATTCTCTGACCCAAAGGAAACATCTAATATCCTAGCTGACAAATTTAGTGCAAATTTTACTCCACCCACAGTTATAGCTATCCCACAGGTTACACAATCCCAGACATCCCTCTTAATTACTATGGAACAAGTTCTCTCAGCCCTTTCAAAAACTAAGAATACTTCATCCATGGACCCTGACAACATACAAGGTTGCCTGATTATCTGTGCCAAATATGGCTTTTCTGAACCCCTACTTAAACTCTTTAATCTACACCTCTTCACTGGTTACATTCCTGAAGCCTGGAAACCAGCTATTGTAATGCCGTTACGCAAGGTTGTCCCTACCACAGACCCTGGTAACTATAGACCCATTAGTCTCGCTAGCATTATATGCAAAGCTATGGCATGCATTACCCCAGACTTCATTAATATGGACTTTGAAAATCTGTCAACCCTGGCTCCTCATCAATTTGATTTTATCAAAGGAAGGTCTTGCCTCTTTAACCTCATTAATTTCTTTGAAAGAGTAACTGAAGCAGTGGACAATGGTTATGTAGTGCATACAGCATATTTCGGCCTTTGACACTATTCTCTATGCAAGCATTATTGATACGATAGACTTGTATATCTGAATATAAATCCTTATATTGTGCTGTGGGTAGTTAACCAATTGTCTGCCAGAATCCATGTAGTTTGAGTAGCAGGTGCCACTTCTGAAAGCAAAACAGTTACCAGTGGTGTACCACAGGGTTCAGTTTTAGACCCTCTCCTATTTGGCATATATCTCTCAGACCTTCAGGCCAGCAATTCTAGCCTGTGGTTAAATGAGTTTGCTGATGAGTTTAAATTGGGTGTTGTTATTTGATCTGCAACTCACTCACAATTGCTCCAACATGGCTTAGACCATGTTAGCAAATGGTGCAAGGACAATGGTCTCAAATTAAATATAAAAAAAATGTAGCATAGTTAATTTTGCACCCCTCCAGTCAGACACTGTTTTAAGGGATCTGGGTACTGTTATTGATAATTCCTTATTAGTTGACCATTATGTCTCCACAGTAGTTCTGAAAGCTTTTTATCTGGCCCATCTAATTTCCAAAGACATCTCCACTAGATCCAAAGAAGTCTTAATTTTCCTTTACTCATATTTTATCGGATCCATTATTGAATACAATGCGCCTTTTGGCATGTATTTATCTAAACATGTCACACAACGTGAGAGACATCAGAGATTCATAACTAAAAAGATCAGTGGCTTCAAAATTCTTGCTTACCAGGACACACTGGCAGCCCTTTCTCTGTACTCAGTGTCTTACAGACTCCTCCGTGAAGATCTATGTCTAATCTTTTTTGTCATGAAAGATCCAACTCTATTCTATCTCCTATTTTTTCACAGAACTAATAGTACATCAAATACTTGGTTTAAGAAACTAAACCTTCATCAGCAGATAAGTAAGACAAGTTGGTGTGATAGATTTGTATCCCATCGCATCCCTCACTTCTGGAATAAACTTCTACCACATGCCAAGCAGAGTAGCACACTGGACACCTTCAAGGTAAACCTAGATAATTGGATGAGCAGCCTCAAATTCTCTGCTGGTCATTCTTGTTTTGCCCTCCTTGAGTCTAGAGTGAAATTTCTGAATGTTTTTTTTTTTTTTTTTTTTTGGCTAGACTTGAAATTGTCTGCAGACTGATTGCTTAGCACTTATCTATGAACCTATGAAAAGAACAAGGAGACGGCAAGGGAAAAAGAGGAGAAAAGAGGATGTTCCACCTTGAACTTCACCTTTTGTTAAAATCCTTCACTGGGGCTCTTTTCACGAGACCTTGGTAACAATGACTTCTAAATCATTTATGTCTATGGTGATGAGATCTTTCTACACCAAGCATACAATCATTCTCTCAAAGTAAGTAACAAGCATCTGATAAACCACAAAAAACTAATGTAATGATATTCTCATCTCCACATACATTATCTGAACTTAATGGTCTTACTATCATTGATAAAGTAATATTATCTCACTATTGTCAGAGTATATATGCAATGTCTTTCGGCTTTTCCCAGTTAGGGGTCGCCACAGTAGAACACCAGTCTGCAGATTGATTGGCAGTGGAGTTTTTATGGTGTCGAGTTCATAGGTTCATAGGTTCATAGGTTCATACTAGGCTATCTGCCCTAGGGCATTTATAAGCCAAGCCAGAGTGTGTTTGGCTTTCGCCACCCCCTGGAATGAGTATACTGTGCCCATTTTAAGGTTTAGTTTACTGTACCTCTGTCTAGCAGTGACACAGAAGTGACCCCCAGGGTAAACCTAAGATCTGCCATCCACTCGTCAAGATTTCTCTTGAAGAGAGTCAGTGAGGGGCTCTGCCTAACATGGACTGGGATTTTATTCCAGAGTGAAGGGAGCCTCTGGGTTATGAATCTGTCCCTCCAGCATGTCCTATTTATTTCTGTGCTGAGGTTCATATCTCTCGCTCGCGTAGCTCTGGTGGATTTGGATTTTCTGAGGTGGAGCATGCCCATTAATTCCGGGTTGGACATGGCCTTGTACGTCAGGCATAGATCACCTCTGAGTAGGCGGTATGCTACTGAGTAGAGCTGGAGTTTCTTTAGCCGGGCAGCATATGGCATATGTTTGAGTCCCTTGATCCTCTTGGTGAGGTACTTTTGGGGTCTTTCCAATTGCTGCAGGTGTCGGGTAAGGTACATCCCAAATGGGGCATTGTACTCAATTAAGGGCCTGATGAGGGAAGAGTAAAGGGGCACAATGACCTCTCCCAATCTAGATGTGAACCCCTTCATGATAAGGTGGGCAATATAGAAGGTCTTTCTAACCACTTTGGCAATGTGAGTGTCAAACGAGAGGTTACTGTCAACTTGGGTCCCTAGGTCCCTAATTACTTCTTCCATACATAATGGATTACCACCTGTGTGGTAATATGTGGGCACTTTGTTTTTCCCAAAGGGTATGACTATACACTTTTTGGCGTTTAGTTTAAGGCCATGGCTCTGGCACCAGTTTTCCGTTTCTATGAGACCCTTTTGAAGGATGCTTGTGTCTGCTGGAGAATCAATTATGGCGCCCAGTTTGCAGTCATCTGTGAACTTGGTCAGCCACAATCCTCCCATGTTAGCCTGTACCTCAGAAAAATAAATACCGAACAAGAGTGGTCCCAGGACCGAGCCCTGTGGGACACCACTTGTGACTGGTTTAGAGTCTGACATGGCTCCAGCAGTTCTGACCTTGTGGGTTCTGTCCTTGAGCCAGTTTGCAACCCATCTTATGACATAGGGGTTTATATTTAAGCTGGAGAGATTGTCTATGATGCCCGAGTGGGGTATTGTGTCAAAGGCTTTTGCATGGTCAAGGTAGGCTGTGTGAACTACCTCACCCTCATCAATGGCCTTGGTGACTGTTTCAAAGAAGTCGACCAGGTTCAAGAGGCAGGATCTGCCCTTAACAAAGCCGAATTGGGTAGGATCCAATGTCTGTAGGTCCCCAATGTCTTTGTTTATGAGTTCCATAATGATCCTCTCCATAGCTTTGCAGACCAGGCTCGTCAAGCTTATGGGTCGGTAGTTTCCAGGGTCCGTAGAAGCACCTCCTTTGTGGAGTGTGACCACTGTTGCTGTACGCCATTCTTTGGGTACATATCCTGTAGTAAGGCTGAGATTAAACAGCAGCCTTATATGTGGGTTTAGCTCTTCTTGGAGTTCATGTAGCATGCAACCCGGGACACCGTCTGGTCCCATTGATGCTGTGTTTTTAGCTTTGGAGAGGGCGGCTCTCACCTGGGCATCTGAAATGTCAGGGAGGCAACACTCTGCTGGGATAGATATTTGTCCTTTTGGGGGGGGGGGGATTTTGCACTGAACCTGTCTGCTAGTATGTTGGCTATGTCTGTGGGTTCAGTGTATTTTTTGTCATTTTGGACTAACTCTGAGCATATCTGGAAGTTTCCACCCAGGTTTCTAACATAACTAAAGAAAGCCTTGTGATTATCTTTAGTGTCTTGTGCAATTTTTCTCTCAAAGTTGGCCTTGGATGATTTTACGAGTGTTCGTAGTTTTTTGCTAGTACTGATCAGAGATGCCTTCCCTTTTAGGGATTTTGCTCTATCATGTAGTAGCTTCCTCCTTCTGTTGTATAGCTTATTAATGGCTGGGGTCCACCAGACAGGACGCCTGCTTTTGGGGGAATGGGTTTTGGTTTTATTTGGGATTGCATGATCCATGCATTCCTGTAGGTGTCCATAGAATGCGTTTATAAAGGATTCAGCAGAGTGGGCTGTGGTTTCCACTGGCCCGGGGGCCTTGAAGGATTCCACTTCGGTCTTAAGAAGTGTGAAGTCAGCTTTTGGGAAGTTCTTCACTGTGGTCTTCTGTGCTGGGGGTGGGGGCGGGATGTGGATTTCCAGGGAGATTCATTTATGGTCCGATCTTACCAATGAGGGGTATACTTCTGGTATGGAACATTGTGTCCCCATGTTTGTGATGATCAGGTCTAATATGTTTTCCCCTCTTGTGGGAGAGGTGACTAGTTGTTCCATAGCATTTGAGTTTATGAATTCTAGGAACCTTTGGGCTAGGGTGTTGGGGCTTGAGTAATGCTCCCAGTCTATGTTTGGGTAGTTGAAGTCCCCCAATATGATGGTGTTTGGAGAGACCTTCATATTCTCCAGTGTCTTTAGGAAGGCCAAATGGGGTTCCTGAGTTTGAGAGGGTGGTCTGTAGCATGCTACAAACTGGAGGGCAGTTTTGCCCATTGTTAGTTGCACATGGATGGTCTCCGATGCTTCGTGCATTGCCACTAACCTGGAGGTGTGGGTATCCTTGATGAATATGGATACTCCCCCTCCTTTTGTGGTTCGGTCCAAGTTCTGGGCCCGAAAAGCATGATATGAGGTATAACCTGGTAGTGCTGGGGTGCTCTCGGAACCCTTGAACCAGGTTTCTGTCACTGCACAGACATCAATGTTCTCCATACTGAGGAGGGCTTTGAGAGCGTGCATCTTGAGGTTTAGACTTCTGGCATTGAGCAGCATTACCCTTAGTTTCTTTCTACTTGTGTTTTTTAGGGAGGTGGGTTTGCCTTTTGAGCCTTGCCTAAAAAAGGCACTATGGGGGTGGCAAGAGCCTTTGCCAATATCCGAAAGCCCAGGGGTGACAGGTGCAAGCCGTCCCTTGTGAAGCAGCGTGGCTTGTCGAGCATATCCTCCCAAGCAGACAGACATTGGATCCCCTTAGAATGACACCAATACTTAAGCCAATTGTTAAAATTGATCATTTTGTCTTTGTACTGTGGCATCATTCTTGGTGAGGGTAAGATGCTGCTTAAGGTCAGGGTCATACCGGCCTGGGCTACATAATCAGAGAGCTCCTCTATGTCTCTTTTCATGTAGTCCAGGGAGGTACGTCTCAAGTCATTCACACCAGCATGGACAATGACTGAGTCATATTTGTACCTGCTTTGGAGTGACCTGAGTGCTTGTGTTATGTGGCGGATTCTAGCGCCTGACAGGCAGCATACTGTGACCTTTTCCTTGTTCAGCCTGGTGAGTGGGACGTCAGTGTGTCTGACTATAGAGTCACTTATTACAAGTGTATCAGGTATGTTGTTTAGCCTTAAGGGCTATGACTGTTTGGCACACTAACTTTGTGAACTATGTGTTGCATGTGTTTTGTTTTGAGGTAGTGCTTGCTTGGATGTCTGCTTTGGTGGTCTCTGTTGCTTTGGCAGATTTTTATTAAGAGCCTCCGAGTATGCTTTTGTGTGTTTATGTGTTTGGTTTGCAGTTGTGGTAGGTCTATGTGAGACTGGATTTGTGGTGTGTGTGGTTACCTTCTCCTCCTGACTGGTTATGCCAGTACTGAGTCGAGAGAGCTCAGCCTCCAGTTTGGCTATATGGTTGCATCTCTCACATATATTTGTATTTGTTGGGAGGAGGAGAAGGTTGTCTGTGTACATGAGGCAGTTGTAACATTGCTTCAAGATTCCCAGATTCACCAGCTGAGCCGGAGAGGAAGCCAGCAACTGTCCCTTCGACATGCCAGAATAGTATAAGGAACTGCTATGTAACTGAATCAGAAAGGACCTATAGGGGATAGGGTACTCAAGGGGATTTTAGGAGGAAGTAGTGCTTTTTTAGTTAAAAAGTGCTTAACTTATACAAAATGCTTATAGGAGCAAGTGCCGGGTTTTTAGATTGAGAATAGAATGTTTAGATTGAGAGTTAGAGCAGTTCTAAAGGAAAAAATGAAGAGCAGACTTTGTGGAGCTGGGAATAGTTTAAACCTGATTCAGCGGCGCTGCCCGATTCTGCGCTATGCGCAAATTCGCGCAACTAAAGCAGGCTTTATAGCAGGGGGTTAGAAAGAGCTGGGAAATGGCCCAAAACGGCCAATAAGCTACAAGTTACTGGGCTGGAACCACTCCTTTAGGGACAGATAGGCTGCTCAGAGCTCCCCACTCCCACTGGTGAACAAAGAAGCTTCCTCCTATCCAAACAAGGATATGGGCAACACAGGAACTATGACACAGCCCAGAGATCAGCAATACCTGAAGACTGGACTATTCTAGTTCAGTAAAGGCGGGAAACAAGGATATATATATTTTTTTTCTTACAAAGTAGCAGAAAATAGATACAGTAACAACAGTAAATGCTTTAAATCGGCTAGCGCACTTGAGTGTGTAGCCTACCAGTTAATTTAAGCAAAAACAAACTTTAAAAGTGCAAAAAGGTTCAGGAAAACAAACAGTAATGCAGTAAATCAACTGGGCAGAGCTTATTTAGTTATAGAAACTCGCTTTTCGGCGAGAAAAAGCAGTCGAAAATAAATAGCCAAAAAAATACTTATAAATCAATGGAAAGTCACTCTTCCACTCGCTGCTGCTTGTAGAACTCTGCTGGACACCACGAGGAGCTGTGCTGAGTCAATTACAAGCGCAAAAGCGCGCTAAAGCGGGCTTTATAGCCGGGGCTTAGAAAGAGCTGGGAAATGCCCCAAAATGGCCAATAAGCTACAAGTTACTGGGCTGGAACCACTCCTTTAGGGACAGATAGGCTGCTCAGAGCTCCCCACTCCCACTGGTGAACAAAGAAGCTTCCTCCTATCCAAACAAGGATATGGGCAACACAGGAACTATGACACAGCCCAGAGATCAGCAATACCTGAAGACTGGAGTATTCTAGTTCAGTAAAGGCGGGAAACAAGGATATTTTTTTGGTTTATTTTGTTTTTTTTTCTTACAAAGTAGCAGAAAATAGATACAGTAACAACAGTAAATGCTTTAAATCAGCTAGCACACTTGAGTGTGTAGCCTACCAGTTAATTTAAGCAAAAACAAACTTTAAAAGTGCAAAAAAGTTCAGGAAAACAAACAGTAATGCAGTAAATCAACTTTGCAGAGCTTATTTAGTTATAGAAACTCGCTTTTTGGCGAGAAAAAGCAGTCAGAAATAAATAGCCAAAAAATACTTATAAATCAATGGAAAGTCACTCTTCTACTCGCTGCTGCTTGTAGAACTCTGCTGGACACAACGAGGAGCTGTGCTGAGTCAATTACAAGCGCAAAAGCGCGCTAAAGCGGGTTTTATAGCAGGGGGTTAGAAATAGCTGGGAAATGGCCCAAAACGGCCAATAAGCTACAAGTTACTGGGCTGGAACCACTCCTTTAGGGACAGATAGGCTGCGCAGAGCTCCCCTCTCCCAATGGTGAACAAAGACTCTTCCTCCTATCCAAACAAGGATATGGGCAACACAGGAACTATGACACAGCCCAGAGATCAGCAATACCTGAAGACTGGACTATTCTAGTTCAGTAAAGGTGGGAAACAAGGATATATATATTTTTTTCTTACAAAGTAGCAGAAAATCGATACAGTAACAACAGTAAATGCTTTAAATTGGGTAGCACACTTGAGACTGTAGCCTACCAGTTAATTTAAGCAAAAACAAACTTTCAAAGTGCAAAAAAGTTCAGGAAAACAAACAGTAATGCAGTAAATCAACTTTGCAGAGCTTATTTATTTATAGAAACTCGCTTTTCGGTGAGAAAAAGCAGTCGAAAATAAATAGCCAGAAAAATACTTATAAATCAATGGAAAGTAGCATTATGACTCTGTCATAGTTCATGTTGGAGTGAATGACATGAGACGTACCTCGCTGGATTATTTGAAGAGAGACACGATTGAGCTCTCTGAGTATGTGTCCCAGGCAAGTATGTCTCTAGCCTTAAAAAGCATACTACCCTCTCCTAGAATGATGCCAGAGTATAAACAAAAATGATTGATTTCAATAATTGGCTTAGTTTTTGGTTTCATTCAAATTGGATCCAGTTCCTGTCAGCCTGGGAAACCATGGTCGACAAACTTCACTGCTTTGCTACAGACGGTTTGCACCTGGCACCTCTAGGTTTTTGGCTGCTGGCAAAGGCTTTTACCTCCTCCAGAGTGCCTTTTTTAGGCAAAGTCTTGAAAATAAACTTACCAATGTGAAATCTGCCAATCATAACAAAATAAGGGTCATGCTGCAAAATGATAGGAGCTTAAGCCAAAAACTGCACATCCTGGAAACACTTCTATCACTGGAAGATATAGATGTCTGCACAGTCACAGAAACATGGTTCAAGGCCCAGGAGAGTACCCTGGCCTTGCAAGGCTACAATTCCTTCCACACCTTTAGACCACAAAATGAACGTGTCAGTACCAAAGGAGGTGGTGTTTCTATCTATATTAGAGACAAATTCACCTCCCATCTAGATAGACTAGACAACTTTGTGGAGTTACTCCAACTTCAGGTTACGGTGGGTGGGTAAGACCCCCATTCAAGTCATAGCCAATTATAGATCTCCCTCCATGGGTCATGACATGCACAAAGTCCACTTGACCAAGCAGGAGACAATCCAAATATTACCGAACACTCTGGTTATGAGGGATTTCAATTATCGCACCATCAACTGGAAAACCTATGCAAGCCCGAATCCGCGTAGTGCAAAGGTTCCTTGACTTTGTTAACTTAAATGCCCTGGAACAAATTATCCATACCCCAACAAAAAAAACAAACATACTAGATCTGGTCCTTACTAACATGTGAAACGGATGCACTACAGCAACTGTCAGACCCTCATTAATTAAATCAGACCACAAATCAGTCACTTTTGAGCTGACGCTAACACCAGAACTCACAAAGTGTGAAATCAGACTAAAAAACTTTACCAAGGCAAACTGTATCCTCCTAGGTGAAGGTATAAATGCATTCCGAGTCTCAACCCCAGCGAGAAGTGGTAACAACACCGAAGCTTACACTAAAGCCCTGTACAATCACTTGCATAAGTGTATAGACTCGGCTGTACCAGAAAGAATCAAAGCCAGCGCCCCAAGTAAAAACAAGCCGCCATTGTGGATATCCAGCATCAACAACCTTAACAATAAAAGCAAGAAGTTTCTGTCCATGAAAACAAAGGCGAGAACCCAATAGTGGAGAAGCACCCTCCTCAGCCTCAACAGGCAAATAAGATAACTTGTCAAATCCTCTAAGGGCCTGTTTGAGAAAAACTAGCACAGCCAAGGATAACCATAAGGCCTTTTACAGCTATGTACATAACCTAAAAGGTAGGACCCAAGCATGTACACAACTAGTGACCAATGGTATCACACACACACTGACTCCCCAGAGATAGCAAACCTGCTAGCAGATAGGTTTGGCAAAAATTTCACCCTCTCTCTCCTCTAAATCTATCACAAACCTTGCCCCAAACTCCTCCCAAACCCTACATATCTGAAGAAAAGGTCATCAAAGCCTTGTCCAAGGCAGAAAACACAGTTTCTATGGGACTAGATGGCATCCCAGGCTGTCTTCTAAACAGGCTAAACATGATCTAGCATCACCATTAAGTACCCTTTTCAATCATAGTCTAACCAAAGGCTTTGTTCTTGTGGACTGGAGAACAGCAACAGTTATTCCCCTCCACATAGGTGGCCTAGGAACAGACCTGGGGAATTACAGACCCACAAGCCTGACCAGCATCATCTGTAAGGCTATGGAACATATCATTATGGACCTCATAAATAAAGACATAGGTGACCTCCGAACCCTGGATCCTACCCAATTTGGCTTCGTCAAGGGGAGATCCTGCCTGTTAAATCTTGTGAATTTTTTCTAAAATGTGACCAGGACCATTAATGAGGGCAAATCTGTGCACAAAGCATACCTCGTCTTGGCAAAGGCTTTCGACACAATCCCACACTCAGGCATTACCGATAAACTAAGCAGACTAAATGTAAATCCCTTCGTTGTAAGATGGGTTGCTAACTGGCTCATAAACAGGACGCACTTTACCCAAGTGGGTGACACCACATCAACCAGCAGACCTGTTACCAGCGAGGAGCCATAGAGGTCATTGCTCAGCCCCCTACTACTTCTCAGAAGTTCAGGTCAAAACTAAGGGATTGTGGCTGACCAAGTTTGCAGACAACTGCAAACTGAGTGCAATTATTAAATCCCCAAATTATGTCAGTATACTCCAGGAGGGCCTTACACAGACCAATGAATGGTGTTTTAGTCATGGTCTCAAACTGAATGCAGAGAAATGCATCATCATTCCCTTTGGCACAAACAATATCCCCTCACACTATCAAATCAACAACAATACTGTAAGTACCCACAAAGTGGTAAGGGACTTGGGTTCACAAGTTGACTGCGACTTTAACTTCAACCACCATGTGTCTACTGTAGTAAGGAAAGCTTTCTACATAGCACACTTGATTAGTAAAGGCATCACCTCGAGAGCAGAAGAGGTTATACCCCTCTATACTCAGCAGTAATCTGGGCCATAATTGAGTATAAAGCCCCATTCGACATCCACCGTACAAAGCACTTGCAGCAACTGGAGAGATCTCAGAGGTTTCTAACAAAGAAAATCAAGGGACTTCAGCACATGCCATACACAGACTGACAAAAGTCCCTGTCACTTTACTTTGTATTATATAGACTTCTTAGGGGAGGCTTGTGCCTGGCTTACAGAGCAATCTCAGACCCAAACCTAATGAACTTGCTGTATATCTGTAAAGCAAATGGGACTAGGGCCACCTGTTCCAGGGACCTAAATATGGCCTATGACTTAAATAGGACATACTAGAGGGACAGATTTATTTCCCAGTGACTGCCAGTTCTTTGGAAAAGGCTACCTATTCATGGGAAACAGAGCACCTCTATGACACTGTTCAAAAGGAACCTGAATGAGTGGATGAGGCACCATAAATTTTTACCAGGAATAGCACCCACAACTCCTGGACATGAGCAGTCATTACTAAATGCAATCTTGGGTATTAACTAACATTTCTATGGCATTACATTGGGATGAAATGGCTAGGCTTGAAATTACCTCCAGGTCAATAGCCTAGTAATCTCCTATGATCCTATGATAAAGCTCTTTCATGCATTCTTTTCAGACTGGAACAACCATGGTAGAGGAGGTCCCTTTAATGGATACCACCTCAGAGGTAGAGGAGGTCCACAAAACCAGGGACATAGAGGTCCTTCCTCTGGGAGACAATCACAGCATCCCTGAAAAATTGCCTGACTGACTGCTCCTGTCTGGAGGCAGTCAAGGGCAAACTATTTGTTCACCTAGATGTGTGGATGGCCATCAGATGGAACAACTGGATAAGGAGCACAATATCTAGAGGCTATGCTGTCTCCTTCTCCTTGAACCCAGAAATGTTTTCCCTGTTCTGCCCACATGTACCACCCCCTTGAAAAAAGGGCAGTGGCCAAGACAATTGCACAAATCCTCCAAAAAAAGAGTAATCAAAGAGGTCCCACCAGAATAGAAAGGATCCAAATCTATTCCAAATTCTTTTTAGTTCCCAAAAAGACAAAGGAATTCAGGCTAATTCTAGATTTAAGCGGCCTAAATAAGTATGTAAAAAAGACATAGTTCTGGATGGCCAATGTGTAAGTCATCCTTCCCTGTATACAGAAAGGTGGCTGAATGTGCTCAGTAGACCTTCAGGATGCTTACTTCCACATAAAGGTTGCCAAAGAATCCAGAAGGTCTCTTCAATTCCAGTTAGGAGACAATCTCTATCAGTTCTGAGCATTGTCTTTTGGTTTCACCATACCCCCCCCCCCCCCAGGCAAGTGCATGGTAGTTATTATAGCCCATCTGAGGATGAGAGGGATATGTAATTAGCTCCTGGCTGCCACAACTAGGGAGTTCCTCATATCAGCCAGATATTATTTGTTTAACTTCTGTCTGCCGTTAAGGATTTCTGTAAACATGGAAAAGTTTCAGCTAGAATCATCACAGACTCTGCTCTTTATAGGATGCCATCTGAACATTAGAATTGTGCATTTTCAAGATTCCAAAGTAAAGATTTATGTCATTACAAACTGGAATAACAACCTTTCTCCTTGCCACAGCTATACCAGTTTCTCTTGTCTTATAAGTCCTCAGCCTTATGGCGGCCTTCATTCTAATAGTACCTCATGCAAGTTTTATATGAGAGTGCTTCAGTGAACTCTAAGTGTGCAGTGGTCTCAGACAGTGAATTCTGTGATCACTTCAGTCCACTTGTCTTCTATTTGCAGATGGCATTTGCAGGTGGTGGATGGTGTGCCTCATAGTTACAGCAAGAAGCCCTTCTTCCCCATCCCTTTCCAAGGGCCAGGGTGACCACGGACACTTCCTCTCTGAGAAAGGGATACATTCCAAAGGGAGAATGGTCCAGGGCATATAGAACCAACAAGGGGCCAATCTTCACATAAGTACCCTGAAGATGAGGAATGTATTTCTAGATTTGCAGGCACTCCAGGACTACCTTCCACAGAGTGCAATTTCCGCCTGGTGCGTCAACAAGCAGGGAGGAACTTGATCTTAGCTATGAGGGTGTGGCAATGGGAAAAGTCTTCACAGCACTTTTTATTAGCAATGCACATTCTGGGATGAACTGACTACCTAGTTGACAGGCTTAGCAGATTTATACTGATGCCTCAATTCATCAGTGGCTCATGATTTTTCACTGATGGAGCCAGACTTGGTACGACATGTTTCCATCCCCAACCAGGGTCAGTCACCAAGAGATGCTTTGGTCTGTCAGTGGTCTTTCAGACTTCTCTATGCCTTTCCCCCACTGCCATCAATATCTAAATTCCTTCAGAAAGCATCTCTGTGCAAGTCTTCAATAATCTTCATAGCCCCATTTTAGCTGAAATAAGTTTGGTTCCCCTTGTTATGGCCTCACCACAAGAAGCAGACTTGGCTTTTAGATCTGCAAGTAGATCTCATATAACATCCATCCAGCGAACCTCACCCAGAAATCCCTCCAGTTCCATTGATGGGCAGGGATCTTATACTGCCGGAGTAATCCAAAGTCTCTCAGATGCACAGAAAGACTGTATGCACAAGCTCAATAAAAGTCATTGCAAAAAAAAAAATTAAAAAAAACTTTCCAGTCTGGGCACCAAAAAAAGAAGTTATATTATTTGACACCCAACAAAAATTTTTCACAGTACCCCATTCTTGGAAAATTCTGCTTTATAACAGCATCCTCATAGAATCAGCCACACGCAGCTACTACATTTGTCTAGACCAGCATTTAGGTTTTCCATTCCGCATTAACGATACTAATGTCAGAATTAATAAACTGCTCTTTTCGGCAAAGAAAATGTCTTTCTTTCTTTCTTTCCTTCTTTTTCCTGAATACTAAATTGCTATTGAGAAGGGAAATGTGACCTTTCAGTGATTCACGCTGCCTTTAGAAATAATCTTACTACTCTTTAAACCAACAGTAATCAAATCTGTCGATTCATATTCTTCACTTCTAATGTAAAGCACCACTGTCTCACTCTAGCAAAAGTAAAATATTTACCAGTTCAGTAGTCAAATTATTGCTATGAGCTCTTGTCTTCAAGTTACTCAAACTCAATTCCTCTCTGTCCTTCTATTATTACTTAATAAGAACTTCCACATAAATAAGATCCATTCCTCCCTCAGGTCGAGCTCTTCACACCCCATATACCAATCACTACTACTCATCTCATAGCCTCTGTCACCTTTCTTCTTAACTTTGGGAATCCTTCCCTACATTTTTGAAGGAAATGCAGTTATATTCAAAATTTAGGGCGTGGCTTAAAAATCCTTAAAACTGGATCCAATTATTGCTGCATTGGTAGCAGTTAAATAAATCCATTTTTATCCCTCCTCTTTATCCAGTTATATTCCCATAGCAATTACCATCTCCCTCTACCCACTTTCCCTGAACTGACTGATTCATTATACTCTGTAACCCCTTTCTTCATCATCTCCCCCTTTCCTCTTTCTACTTATCTTAATATGCAATCTATCCAGGATTTTTTATCACATTCCTATGTAGTCATTGTAAAATTGTACATATTTTCACATCGCTATTTGTACTATAGCTGCCAAAACTGTTTTTCTTCATCTGAACTTTTTAGCTGTTTGTGTGTTTGTTACCATACTTGCTCATTTGCATCTAAGTGCTTTTATTTCATAACAGTGCTTTATACTATCCTGTATTCTGTTGTTGGTTACTTTGTTTTTTAACACTTGGACTGGTCTGAAAAAGGTGCATTGCATCAGTGCAGTACCCAGCTGACAGACAATTAGTTGAATATATTTCTTATATTAGAAACTACTGCTAGTTGCTGCTCAGAATAAAGTACAACATTGTTTAGTAGCTTTCATTAAGAAATAAAAATGTTCTTATTTTAAAAAGTTATTTTAAAAAGTGTTTGGCATCACTGACTAGCACAGGTTAGAACATGATATTCACTTTTTTGCCAATCTATCAGCTGTGAAACACTAGAAACACACTAGTATAAGCACTATTAGATACTGTTGATAACCACTGGCTTAGAATGTACCATTGCAGACTGTCAACTGTAAAATTACTGTGGAGATACAGATGTTTTGCCAGTTTAGTGCAAATTACTGGGAGATATTCTGAAACAGTAACTTTTTTGTCTTGTGTGATTGAAAACACAGAGTTTGCAGGATTAATTGAACATCTCTGATACTTATTTTTATGTTATGCTGCTATAGGGTTGTTACTTTGTGTTCTCCCTCCACAACACACTCACAAAGGCATTGTTGCATTAACTGTTGGTAACTGTTTTTATCTCTGGTGCTATTATATGGTGGTACCATTCCTGTTATTACTTTATTTGCCTCAGTGAATAAAATCTGCATAAACAAACTGCATATGTGTACAATGCATGTTTATGAATGTATGTCTGAAAGTGTGTGTGTGTGTGTGTGTGTGTGTGTGTGTGTGTGTGTGTGTGTGTGTGTGTGTGTGTGTGTGTGTGTATGTGTTTGTGCGCATGTGGTATGTGTCTGAGTGTGTGTGTATGTTTGATGTGATTTGGTGCTAGAATTCTTTGTAATATGACTCTTGTTATAAGTGTCCGTGGAAATATCTTTTTGTAGTAGCTTAAGACTGAAATGAGATAGTGTTCATGTGGTTAAAATGAAATAAAATGTTAATAGACTTCAGTGTTTAGTTCGGGTGAAGAGAGCTTCTTGATGCTGTCTGTCTATAATATACTCTGTTATTGCTGGGATGCCAGGGAGGCCCAAGCCATCCCCATGGCAGTTTGAATGATGAATCCACACACCTAATGCTAGTATACCCAATATGGAGGGAATGAACAGTCTCATGTCTGACCCGGGTATGCTTAATTTTCATCAGAAACAAGAGCAAAAAGTATACAGAAATGAAAAATAAAATAGCCGATGTGTACTGTTTGCACTATTGTGCCTCACAATATGGCTTAGTAAAAATTGAGAACTGTCTGCCATCAAGCTTTTATTACTGTCATATCATACAAAACCCAAACAGAGGTCCAGTTTTGATTTTTGCAATTTAAAAAATGGGAATATTACCATATATCAATTTAGTGATTACTAGCATGTTATGTTTAAGACGGTATAAATATGTTATTTTTACAGGTACATTGCAGCTTGTGCTTATGTGTGTGGTGGAGCAGAGGCCAGCTAACAAAAGCAAGAGCATATCAGATGCCCTTTAATAAACAGAGTAAAGACAGGGATTGCATTGGATTCTGTTGCTGTTTCCACCAAGCAAACAAGAACATCAGAAAAATTCAGTGAAGAAGGGCAGGAAGAACCAGCAGCAAAAATGTAGCTAAAGTTCAAAAGGCCATAGTGGATCAGGAAATAAAACATTTTGTGTACATTTGTTAAGCCTGCTAGCCTGCTAGGCACAGGTGGCCTTTTGTAGGGGTGACCCAGGGGCACTGTCTGGTTAAGAGACAGTAAACAAGTGAAGGTGGAAGGAATCAAAGCATCTCGATAACAGCTCAGAACCTTAATCCTCTTTGCTAACTGCCAGACATGAAACTGCCTGAAATTTCCATTCTGGATTTCCCAGATACTCGCCTCCGAGCAAAAATGCCCCAGCACATCATATGTATAGCAGCAAAATCTGGAGCCTGCTACCCCAAAGACCCTATAAGCTGGTCTTTACAAAGATGACTAAAATGGGGTTATGATGTGTCCTGCCTGCTGCTCTTCCAACCAAACTCCACAAAAAATAAAATATCTTGTAGTACTCCAAAGTAGAAAAAAAGTGGTTGCAGTGTGCCAGCCTGCAGAAAATTAATAAATAGAATTTGGGCTACCCCAGATATTCACCTCTGCTGCAGATCCACTCCATTTCATCTATTTGGGTATTATGAGAGTTTTAGACACTGCAAAGAAAGGCATATGAATTGAACATATAAAATCAGATTTGCTTACACAAACAGATCAGTCCTTAAGAAAAGAAAAATGCATTATCAACTTCTCTTTCTTTCTTTTGTTTTCTCTTTATTTCTCTCTCTCTCTCTTTCTTTCTAAGCAGTTTTGCCAGAGATCTTACTGAATATATGTACAATCATATAATATTTTTAAAATATAATATAACTGAACTGGTATGCTTGATTTTAAGTCTTTGTGTGTGATTCCAACACACTTGGTCTCAGTGTAAATGACTTATTGGCATTGGCCCAATGAAACATATCTCATTGACTGCCAAGTCATTAGACCTATGCTAATAATAAAGTCAGCAAAACTGCAACATTTATAAGACTATCATAAACTGAAATTTAAACAAAGAAAACCTGCAGTGATAAAAGAAAATGATTTCAGTAAAACATCTTTGCTGGGGTAAACTTGTCCAGCTCCTTGCATGGGCACTTAGCCTTTCCACCCTCATAAATGTAATTATAATAGTTCTAAGGTTCCATTCATACTGGTAAGGTAGATTTGTTAAGGTGCAGGAGAGCTTGCTTCTGGAAAAAAATATGTGTTTGTGACGTGCTGTTGTTTATATTCATACCTATAGCTAAATATTTGTTTTGAGTTAGTACTTTGATGACTAACACAACTGTTGTACTCTCACAAATAGATCTGTAAATTGCCATTTGAGGGAGTATGTTTAATTTTGTTCAAGCACGCTCATTTAAATAAAGCAACCTTTTTAGCCATGTTAAATGAAAGTAACGATGCCTAAATCATTTCATCACACTATATTGAGAAACATTTACCCAAAATTTTAAACCATCTGGAAATCAGAACAAGGCAAACATTATGATTTTCTTTACTTTATTTGCAGCTGTACTAATGGATATGCATGTCAAAGCAGATGAATCTTGGCTGGTACTAGTCCTACTGGTCTCCCACTCCTGGTGTGACATCAGTCTTAACTTGCACAACTCAGATTTCTAAAGGTTAAATACTGTGGATTTATAAACCATGGATTAGAGATTACATCAGCCCCATTAGCATATGCTTATATGCATGCACATGAACACACACACACACACACACACACGCACACACACACACACACACACACACACACACACACACACACACACACACACACAAGCATGCATACTTCCAGTCACGCACTGTCTACAAAGCCTAAGGTGTAAATATGCCGGAGCAAATAAATATGGCATTTTTATGCTCTAGTAATTACTATTACACAAATCATTAGTTTAAATAAGTTATTTTTGAATAAATTAATGTTGGAACTTTTTTCCATTGATAGGTTGATATAATATTTTATGATATGTTGCACACAAGTGCATATTTATATATATATATATATATATATATATATATATATATATATATATATAGTGAGATAGAGTGTGGTGCTTGCCATCATATCAAGGAACCCAGGGGGCTTGCCCTCATATTATGTTTTAAGTATTGCTACATGGAAATATGACTTTGTTTGAACATTTAAATGTTGTCACAACAATTAATCACATGCCATTTAAACACCATTTGGTTATTCATAGTAAATCTATTAATTGTATTAGGGCACAGTATATCCATTCGCACCGGACAACTGTGGGACAGACTTAAAGCTCAAAAGCCTGTCGGTGAGTTATGAGTTGCTGAGCCCAGTGTAAGGCTTCTGCCTCCTGCGTTGTACAGTGTTACTAGTGAAAGATAATGAACCCCAAAGTATATATGGGGAAAACTGGGAAAGTGTAGTGATTCTGGATGTAGAAATGAGGTATTTTGCTGGGGGGGATCATGAATGAAGGGACCTAGCATACATGAGGAATGAGCTAGTTGTTCGGAAAATATATTGTTTCTTTAACTGCAGCGTATGAGTTTCAAGTTGCTTTATAACTACTATGTAATTCTGACATTTGCATTAATCAAAATAGTTTCAATAACAAATATTTAGAATTCAAGGTCTTAAAGATTAATTTAGATAATGAACCACAATAAAACATTACAGCATGCAAGTCTTACATCGATTTTATTTATGTCTTCCTGTACCATCCACAGTTAATTGCATCATAATTTATTATCTTCTGTGTAAAAAAAGTGCGTGATAAAAAGAGGGAGAGAGCAGCTCAGTAACAGAGCTAACATTATAATTAAAATCTCTTTCTGCTCTGGAATGACAGGCCAAATGGTTGTTCTTTAATGTGTTTACATTTTCTGCCTGGTAATCTACAACCTTCCCCTTAGCATATCACCACCATTCATTAAGCAGCATCTACCACCTCCTCACCGCTGCTACATTTCCTAACAATGCTTCCTTCCTAGCAGGATAATCCAAGGAAGAACAATTTCCACACAAAGGAATGTCCATGTGTGTGACACTCATCATCCAAAGGGATAGATTTTTTTGTCAATATCCTCCCTCCTGCCTTTGGCATGAATATATATATATATTTTCTGACTTTAACAAATGTGGTTTACATCATTTTGTAAGTGCAGAGTGCCTGACAGGAATATAATATCTGTAGCCGTCTCAATTCTTTCTGTCAGCTCTACCTACAAGAAATGTGTAACTAAGATCCAGCTATCTCAAAGCACCTTGCTTTTATTATTACTATAGTGTTATCCTTGGCATTATTATCATGTCATTACATGTGTCTGCACCATCTATACAGCAACATAATGTAAAGAAACTGAGAAAAATTAAACAAGGTAAGATCCTAATATTTTTAGTATGTTAATACAAAGCTGACTGAGCAGTGTTCTGTGGAACAGATGACTCATCATTTCAGTCATTCAGTTACTTTTCCTAGTACTGCTAATTAAGGTTTATAAACACAGTGAGATTGGTATGACCAGAACCTGAGAAGCTCAGGATCCCAGCTAATGCTGTCCTTTGAGAGAAGGTACAGCAGTGTTGGAGTAGCTAAAGTGACAGCTGTGTACATAGTGATGCGATTCAGATAGGAATACAGTGCTGTGGGCATATCTTTAATGCATATGCAGTAAAATGGACATGCGTTTAATAATCATATGGATACACTGCTGTGATAATTTTTTTAATATGGGCATATCACCAGCATGAACATGCTATTGTGAAAATTTATTTTGTTATTCATGAACTGTCATGGGAATTCCTGCAACATGTCGGCATTGTCGTGAGTATACATTTCATGTGAAAAGAATAGAACAGTAATACCTCTAATGGGAACACATTGCTGTTGCTATTATTTTTTGTTATGAACATGTCTCCTATAATGACCTGTGCAGCTTTCAAGTGTTGTTGCACTGTGTGAACACTACATTTTTTAATGCAAACATACTGTGATGGGTGTCTGTTACACTATCCATAGCTCTGTGCATGGAAGGATAAAGCTTTGGCTTTGACTCCGATTAATCAACCTTAATTAGCAGATTAAGCCCTGGGAGAGCTACATTTGGGAGGGAGGGAGCACTGGCTAATATTAGTTCACCCATCCTAGAGGAGGGATTGGCAGCTCCTGTCATCCAACCACTATCATGCAGGTGGAAGGTTGCAGGTACCAAAATGTCCAGGAGTGGGGATATTGGCTTTGTGATCCCAAGCTGGTTACAGTAGCCCTCACTGCAAATTTAGAAGCACACACATGCATGGGAAGTGTGCAGGATACCCAGAGGTGATGTGGGTGCTAATGTCACCCTCCAGGGGAGGAATTACACCCTCATCACAAATGTGATCATTGTAGTGATGCCAGTGAAGGCTCAAACAACCTTAATGGGTTCCTATGTGGCAGCCCCTCCATTTGCAGCCCCCTACATTGGGGGGTGTGGGGAGTGTAGCCCCCAACTAGCTTAGTTTTATACTGTCCAGTTCCTATTAACTAGGCAAGCTGGTAGTTTTTAACAACATTAGGTGGGGGGCTATGCCCCCCACACCCCCCCTACTTATATATTGTAACTCCAGGGTCGCACTACAGCGGGGAAAAGGGCATATACACTGCCTGTACTATTTTCGGTGAAATTAGTTTTCGGTGAAATGAGTTTTCAGTCATTTGGTCTTGGTGAAATGAGTTTCGGTCAAATGAGCATTCGGCGATCTAATAGGAACCCATCTAAACATATAAGAGCAATAAGCATTGCTCATAATTGATATTATAGTAGTTTATTTACTGTCTCTGAAAAACTGTCACACTCTAGGCTTGACAGTTGTAGAATTTGATGAAGAACTTCAACATGTACCTTTTTCCATATTTCTGAGATTGTTTTAAAATTCAAGGAAGTGTGTGTGTGTGTGTGTGTGTGTGTGTGTGTGTGTGTGTGTGTGTGTGTGTGTGTGTGTGTGTGTGTGTGTTGATATTTTCTCCAATACACTGGCGGCTACAGTTAAAAATCTGTATGATTCTATGTAAAATAGGTGGGTATGACCACTATTTCTGAAGAGTATGTCATTACAAGGAACTTTCCTCATTTTGAATCTTAAACATTCCACACTGCATGCTATTCCACATTGAAAGGATTTGTCACACATTCATAGTTAAGATTTTTAACAAATATCTATGATAAATAAAACTGAATTATATTAACATATCAAAATAACATTTTTGTAAGTATAAAGTAACACATTTTAGCCAAGCAGTAAGCATCTTAGCTGAAAATGTTAGTAAACCCAGCAGAACACCACATGTACACAGGGAGGTGAAATGGTGTGGTATCAAGCTGCTGATAAGTGTTCCGTATTGTGCCCAAATTTTCTACATTATCCTCAGGATTCTAAAAGACAATGCAATTCAGAAGCCTTAACCCCAAAGGTTTCTACTTTCTAGTAAGCCTTTCTTATTCAGAAATTGCTGATCTGATGTAGTCATTTTCATTTGTTCCTCAAAGAATGAGGCTCAGATCCAACCCTCTGATCCAACTCGGCCACTTTCATTACATTTTAAGATCTGACTGTCGAGCTCCTCCCTTACCCATAATACTCCTGACTACTGTGTTTCCTCAGATCTCATTTACCGGTCTGTGGTTTGGTCGGGATTGCAATCTCTCAAGCTCATTGTGGGTTTAGTGAGTAACTAATATTTTTTGTCTTTAAAATCTAATTTCTTCTATATTATTCTCCCTTACCTCATTCTATTCTTCCTAGCTACTAAAGAATTTTTCTTGGTAGTCTTCATTATCATTGTTAGTCATTTTTCTTCTTCCTTTACCTCACCTTTAGATATATTGTTGACATATTTCTTTCTTTCTGTTTAAGAAAAGAAAAAAAACTTTCTTTTCTTCCTGGTTAGCATTCTGACTCATGCTCTTTGTTTTACTCTATAGCTGAAAAGCCTACTGGTTTCAAAAAGTGCATTTCCTGTGGGCATAAGTTCACCATCTCTTATGCCGCAGAGAGTGCATCTGTTGTCTTGGCCTGGCACATTTGGACACCTCCACCTGTGCTTTGTTTAATTCTAGGGCCGTTAGTGACAGTTGGAACAAACTTGTTCTGAAAGGCCTCCTTCCAGCTTCTGCACCTGCATCTGGTACTTCTACATCAGGGGCTCAAACCCTGTCTCAAAAATCAAAGGAGACCAGGGAGCACCATAAACACTCCCCAGCATGGTCTCCGAGATAAGGGCTTCCTGCAGAGCCACCCCAAAAAATTTCTAAGAATTCAGATCTGGAGTCCTCAGATTTGATGCCTACTGTTGCCAAGTCTCCTCAGCTCCATAGTCCAATGTTTTTCCCAAAGTCAGTATCCCTGAGATTGAGGTCTCCCTTCCATAAGGAGACCCCTAAAATGTTTTCCAGATCACCTTCCACTTCTTTCTCTGTTAGGCCCTCCAGAAGTCTTTCTGAGACAGAGGTAGATAGGATGATGAGAAAATCCAGTAGAACACAGATACAGATAGGAGGCTTGCAGGCTGTGTCTCACATCAGATTAGTGAGCCGTAAACCTTATTTCCAGCCTGTTGTTGCTCCTTCTTTGATCCAACATATTGTTTTGGAGCCCTTGGATCCAAGGTTTCCTAGAGTCAAACCATTGGATCTGAAGATACTTCTATCTTCCACTTTGATGACTTCCCTGATCCAACTGGCTCCTACATCACTGGAGCACAATGTTCTCAGAGCCAAAGTGTCAGCACTGGATCCAGAGGGTTGATTTAGACTCTGAAGTTTTCGGAGCTATTGCTTTCCCTCTGAGCTTCAGAGCTGGACAGCTCGGCTTCTAACTCCTCCCTTGGAGTGCAGGGTTGGGGAGGGTATGGGACTGTCTGCACCGAGAGTCTCGGCTCCACTCAGATTGTCCTCGGCTTCTCCTGGTTCTTCTGCTTTCAAGGTGGTGGAGGGGGTTTTCTAACACCCCAGAGCAGTTTCGACTCTTGCGCCTTTGGATCCAATCCCCATTCCCTTGTCAGATCCTGTGTCTGAGCCTACTTATCCTACATCTCAGGGACAGCCAGCCCATATGAACTTCCAAACAGTTCTCTACAGAGAACTCCCTGCTTCTTCTGAAACTTCTCCAGAGCACCCCACTGAAGAGGTTCCTAGGAAGAAAATGTGCAAGAGGAGGCAGTTGGATTCCCTGCAGGAATCCCTCACAGAAGACACTGATTTTGATGAAGGGGAAGGGTACCCTAGATCTCCACCTGAAGATATTTCATTTGGAGACATCTTAGAGATCCTTCATCAGAAAGGTGGTTGGTCTTCCCAGACCCCTTCCCAGGAGGAATCAGTGTTCTTGGAAGCCTTCGGGTCTGGACCATCTATGTCTTGAGTTACCCACTGCAGATGAGCTTATAGACCTAGCATGGAAGGAATCAGACTCCATGGAACCAAACCATAATACCTGGACAAAATGTTGAGTGCACCATCCGACAGACAACACTGGACCAAGGGAATCCCTGTAGATGCCATGGATGTTGCAGTAGCCACCAAAAAGGAGCTGGCTGAGCAGAGCTCCACTGTCCATCCCCCTCATAGGGAGTCTAGAGCATTGCATGAGTTTGGGAAGAGAGTATATGCTTCAGCAACCTTTGCCTTATGGTCGTTGAATTACCTTGGACATTTCAGTAGTTTAACAGAGGGATTTAGTTAAGGAACTCTCTAACTCTACCCTGGGTCCACATCCACAGAGGAACAAAAATCTTTTTCCTCATGATTGGCCACCCTGCAATCCATTACAAATCCATCCATGAGGTTAATCTTGTATGCAGCTGAAGGTTCCTCACTGGCAGCCGGTTCAGGCATAGCCATTAAGAGACATGCCTGGATGCAGTTGTGTGATTTTGTGGAGCCCTTCAAAGTGTCATTCATCAATGCTCCTTTTGATGGATCTTTGTTTGGGCTAACCATTAAAGAGACACTATCCTGCAGTGAGCAAGATGGAAAGACTTTGTCTTCCATGGGAATCCACTTTTCTACCCCGCAAAGACCTTTTTCTAGGAATCAACTTGGAGCTAAAAAGATGTGGTTCCAGAAATCTCAAGGACCTTTCTAAGAGTCACGTGGAGACTTTGTCCCCCAGAGGCAGAGGGGGCAATAGCTACAGTTGAAGACGCCACCCATGTGGCAGAAGGGGTCCACAGAATCAAGGGGTCCACAGAATCAAGACTCTTTCTTGGATAGATCCTTTCAGCTTTCCTGAAAGGTTGCCTGACTGTCAGGGGGCACTTGTCCTTGCACCTAAAAGCCTGGATAGCCATCACAAAAGATTCATGAGTGCAAAGGATCATAACCTGAGGATATTTCATTCCCTTTTTACAAGTTCCCCAAAAGAAAAGAAAATGTCTCACTGATGTTCCACTCAATTACAGGGAGTTAGTAGCTCTAGAGATTCAAAAGCTGCTCAACAAAAGAGTCATTCAAGAGGTCCCACCAGACCAAAGAGGATCTGGAATTTACTCAAGGTCTTTTTTTAATGCCAAAGAAAATAGAGGGCCTGAGATCCATTTTGGATTTCAGTCATCTGAACCAATTTGTAAAGAATTCCAAATTCTGGAGGGTCACGGTTCAGTCCATTCTGCCTCTCCTGCAGAAGGATGACTGGATCAATCTTCAAAACACTTGCTATCACATCAAAATGAACAGGTGCTGTCAAAGATACCTATCCTTCCAGCTGGGAGCCAGTCATCCCTACCCTTCAGTCTCACCACATCCCCCAGGGTGTTCACCAAATGCATGGCAGTGGTAGCAGCTAATCTAAGACTTTTCAGATTCAGAATGTTTCCATACTTAGACGACTGGCTCCACACTGATTCAGGCATCTTCTGGAAAGAGCCCGAGATTATTTACTCCAGTTAGCCCACTCTCTGGGAATTACATTCAGTCTGGCCAAGTCAAAAGGTCAACCAGTTCAAGTCTTGGAGTTTGTAGGGGCTCATCTAGATACAGTCAATTGTCTAGCTCTTCTGCCTCAAAACCAAATTCTTACTTTGAAATTGCATGTCAGACAGTGTCTGTCTCACCCCTCTCCCCCAGCAAGAATGATACTTAAAGCCATAGGGTCAATGGCTGCTGCAATAACTTTAATACCCACTGCTTGTCTTCATATGAGAATTCTTCAATGAACTGTAGTAGTGCAATGGTCCTTTCATTGACATTTCTTACAACCTCTGATGAAACTATCTCATGTTTGCAAAAAATCCCTACTGTGGTGGACACACTCTGAAGAAGTTTATCAAGGATGTCCATTTATTCTTCCTCCCCTAAATGCCACATTGACCATGGACACCTCCCATTTGGGGTGGGAGGGCATTACTTGGGACAGACTGTTCAAGGCACATGGTCCCCAGAAGAGACCAATTTGCATATAAGTGTCCTGAAGATGAGAGTGGTGCTTCTAGCATTGCAGGCCCTTCAGAGGTCTCTTCCACTAGGAATTATTGCTGTACAAATGGGCAACATGTCAGTAGTCTGGTACATCAACAAACAAGGGGAACCAGATCATATCCCCTGGGCTGAGAAAAAAAAGAGGGTATGGCAGTGGGGAATCTCCTCCAACCACTTTCTTGTAGCAATGCTCATATTGGGGAAATCTAATATCTTAGCTGACAAGTACAGCAGGATCATCCTGACACTTCATGAGTAGTCTGTCAATCAATCAGTGGCAAATATGATCTTCCACAAATGGTGTCAACCATGCTGCAGTCTATTCACCTCTTCCCTCAACAACAAATGCACCAGGTTCTTTGCCCAGATTCCCTCTCAGGGACATTCACAGAGAGATGCTGTAGTCCATGTCTGGCTCTCAGGTCTCCTTTATGCTTACCCTCCCCTGTCTCTAATACCCAAGTTTCTTCAGCAAGCACTCTGGTTGAAGAGCTATGTAATCCTCATTACCCCCGACTGGCTTTGGCAAGTGTGGTTTCCCTTCGTATGGTCTCACCTAGAATATCCTCCATGGACACTGGATCCCAGTCCAGACCTCCTATTACTCCCACCAGGGATGGCTTATCTGAAATTGCAAGCCTCAAGTTGACCACATGGTTTCATCAGTTCAAATGATAGCTAAATATTCCAGGCTTTCCTTCCCAGTTCATAGAATTCTTGCCTCATCCCCCAAACCTTCAACTAGGAAGATTTATAAGAACAAATGGAAGAAGTTTTCTTTTTGGTCTCAACAGAGAGAGTTGGATCCTTTCACTGCTCCACTTCCAGCTATTTTAAATTTCTTTGCTTCCATGTTTCAAGGAGGAACAAGCTTTTCCACCATTAAAGTTCAGTTAGCAGCCATCTTCAATTATCACATGACAAACAAAATGCTTCTCCTTTGGCTTCGATATGTAAGGCTTTTCTTAAAGGTACCTTTTTACTGCAACCTGCAATTAGGGACATACCTCTCAACCTCTTAAAGCAAGAAATCTGGACAAAGCCATAAATAAAACTGCGGCAAAGGCCCAAAAATAGGGACAATTTTTAAATGTTGCTTAGAAAGTTGATAGAATAACAGGTTTTGCATTAGCATGAATTTTCTGAAGGGTATGAAGTCTGAAACTCAAATGTCTGTCATTATTTTCTAACTTCAATCTTTAAAGATTTATTCCTAATTTGGCAGAAGACCACAATTTTATGAAAAACGGACCAAAAATATGGGGCAAAACTCAGGACATTCTGCAAAAATCTGTACAGTTGAGAGGTCTGTTTAGGGACCCTACTCCACCTTGAGATCTGACTTTGGTATTTGCAGATTTTGGTGCTTCCACCTTTTGAACCTTCAGCTAAAGTAGACCTTAGGTTTCTGACTTAGAAAACGGTCTTTCTGGTGGCTGTAACTTCAGCAAGATGAGTATCTGAACCCAAACACTCTGAAACCACCATATTTGATTGTTCACAAAGATAGCATTACTTTATGTACTAACCCCTCATTTCTACCAAAAGTTGCCTCTGAAACAAATATCAACCAAGTGATCAATTTACCTGTTTTCTTTCCTGTGTTTGACAGTAAAGTAGAATATACCCTTCATCTTTTAGATGTACATAGGCAACTTCACTTTTACCTTCACAGGACTAAGGAGTTTAGAAAAACTGATCAATTCTTTGTCTTCTTTTCTAGTACTAAGATGGGAAGACTAGTCTCAAAAACTACTCTAGCCAAATGGATAACAGATTGTATTTCCTGTGTTTATTGTTTGAGAGGCTTAACCGTGCCTTGCTCATTCAGCTAGGTCAATGGCTACATCAGCTGCCTTTTGGGCTAGAGCCTGTATTGATGATATTTGTGCAGTTGTCACATGGCCTAATGCTCATACTTTTGTTTCTCATTATAAACTGGATATCATCTCCAGAAACAGAGTTGCATTCAGCTCTGCATTTCTCCGGAACATCCTTCCATGAGGCCCTCCCAAGATTAACGTAACTGGGGACTCTGTCCCATTCATTGATGAACAAATGAAAATGACAGCAGATAGAAAAAGGTATGTACTCACCATAACTATGCATCTGTGTTGTCCATTTTCATTCTTCCTCACCTTCCCACCCTCCTTCCCCCTATCCATGCTTTTGGGAGAGACCTAATGGAATTGTTGATAGGAGCCATAGTTCCTGTTTGAGCTCCTAATCCTTCAACTATCACTTTTCTGACATATTTATGTTATGATACCTTATACTGATAGTGTATGATAGCAGCAAACTGTATCTGAGGTAGCACAGTAGTCCGGGGCATTATGGGTAAGTGAGGAGCTCGAGAGTCACATCCTAGAATCTAAAGAAAGTGGTTGAGTTGGATCCGAGGGTCAGATCTAAATTTGTTGAGGAAGTTTTCCCTTGGTAGTGGCTGTGGCATGGGAAGTGGTCTTAGTTGGGAAGCCACATGTTAATGCAGCAGTTCAAGGGAGTGGCAAATGCTAATCAGCCTTGTGCTTTCCTCACAGATAAGGCTGTGGCTCTGGACAAACTCAACAAGAACGATTCACAGAAATTGCACTGGTAAGTTGTTTTTTTTTTTTCTAGGAGGAAAAGTGAACATCGTCTTTTATCAGCATTCATCTAGTCACTCCTATTGGAGCATATAGCATATAGGCACTGCCATCAGTCACAGTCTTCTACATTGCAGAAAAGAGGCTGTACACTATTCAAGAGCAGCACCAGGGTGTGCGCAAGGAGCAGTAAAAATGGCACCTTGGGAGGGATCAAATATACAGATGAAATTCACATGGTCAGGCAGTGGGACTGATCAAAAGTAAATCGAAAATAAAAATAACAAAGAACATAATAGAAAATCTGCACAAGGTTAAAAAGTTATGCATAATCTTTCTTGATTCCTGCATATATGTCCCAAATTTAAATTGTATTCTATTCATCTCTACAATTTCTTTTTGATTTTTTTAGCTTCTAGTGGTTTGTACATCCAATATGGTATGAGCTGAATGTTGGAGTCATGGGTGTTTTAGTTGTAGTCTCTGTACTGCAACGTGCTACAATAAGTTATACCTTCTGGTATTTACCATGTAGTATTTAAATAAAGCAAACCTTGTGATGGTCTGTGCAACTCAAAAATAAGATGTACATCATTATGATCACTGCTGCAGTAGCCTTAGGTTTATGGGTTATATACTGCTTCCAAAGCTTCAAGGGCACCTTCCACAAACCCATAGTGTTATTCAGCTCAAGCTGAGCTGAAGAAAAAGAGTGATTTTTGTATTAGCCCTTTAGAGCTTTCCTCCTGCTGATGAGATCCTCTCTTGCAGACTTTTGAAAATCATTGGTCAGCTAATGCTTTCTTCTGCTAGACAGATAAGTTCCCTTCTGTGAAAGAAAAACTTCCAAACTTCCACTCTTTTTTGTGACAGAGAGTAAGCTTTTTCTGTGAAATTATAAATTTTAACCTAGGAAAAAGTATTTCATTGCCTGTCACTTGACTTTTAGTAGCTTTTAAACAGGAGCTTTTATTTTTATTTTTGTAGAAAACTGATTTAAAACTACTTTTTCTTTGGTAAAAGTTGTGTTATTTTATTTTGGGATGCTGGGTAAATGTTTGACGTGCTTTTTACTGTACTTGTTGGTGGAAAAAGTGACTGTTTTTACTACTTACCTGTTTTACAGAGTACTGCTGCTAGGCTTCCTTGGGAATTGGGCATCTTTTTCTGCTTTACCATGAAACAATCTACCGGTTCTTCATTTCTTTCTTCTATCAGCCACAAAAAAGAAGAAAATTAATAAACAGCCTTTGCCACCACAGCAAGCTACTAAAATGCCTCAGCCAGAGATTGGTGACTCTGTTGTGGCCATTTCTGGTTCCTCAAACCATTCATCTTTTTCCTTGGCTCCCTCTGGTGTAGTTCCTACAGTCTCCTTGGACCAGGGGTTAGGCACATCCTCTGTGGCTCTTGGAGTGCCCTTGGCAGGCAAGGGAGAACCACTCTTGTCAGGTCTGGGAAAAGAATCAGGGAATTTCTCTCTACCTAGCCAGAAATGATTACTTATCCCTAGAGAGGTTTTGCCTCTCAAAAGTGAGGTAAATTCTTCAGAAATTCCTCTCAAAAAGATGCAAAAAGTCAGACACTTTAGCCGTTAGACTACTTAAAGACAAAAATGCCTTCAAGAAACAGCTTAAATCTTTTCCCTATCAAATTGGATATGTTCATGCTCTAAACTAATACCCAAGAAACATTCATGGATAACCAAACTTAACTGTATCACTTCTGGCTCTCTCTCTTACTACTGCCTACACATTTTTTTCAGTCATATTCCATACTAGTTAGCTCATGTTTCACTCAGTTCCCATAATCCCTTATTACTGTTCTTTAATTTATTTATTAACTTCCAAAGTTCACACAACTTTCTGTATATTTACTTACTTCGTGCTTAGTACCTTGGTTCAGCAATGTCTTGACCTTAGTCTTACCATATTTCTGATTAGTTTCTTGCCATACTACATGGAAATTTCCATATATGTATTGTATTTCTATCCATTCTATATATTCCTTTATTGCATGTTATGTAATTACTTCAGAAGTATGTATACTTAAAATGTGACCTGTGTTTATCTTTGTTCTTACTATTTGTTTTACTTAAACTTTTTTTTGTTTGGGAAATTTAAAAACAGAATTTATGAGCATTTAAAGGATATCAGACTTGGGAAATCCAGAAATGCCTTGAGTAAACACTGCACTGAAAAATCAGACCACTCTTTCAAATTTTTCATAGTGGACACTGTTGACTTGGATAAAAATGGTGGCCCATAGGGGCTGCTTTTGGAAAAGAAAGAATTAATTTGGCAGGTCTGCCTAATGTGGGACAATGGCCAGGATTAAATGATTCACTCTCCGTTGCTTGCCTGTTAAAACTAAAAGCAATGAAAAGGTAAAATATATAAAAAATAAAAAATATAAAAAATATTTATATACATTTTTTATATATACTTTCATTTTTATATAAACACCACTGTATAGATTTTATACATTATGTGTGTACTACTATTTACATTTATTTTCAGCATTTTTGCACTTGTTAGTGACATTTAACTGCTGGTTTTAAAGAGTGTCTTTTTAAGAATATTGCTATGATTGCATTTCATGAATATTTATGAGTTCAGGGAAGTCCTTTTTAGTCAGTGTGATGGGATTGGTTTATTACTTAATTAATGCTCTTGCAGAATGTACTTGAGTGTTTTTCTGGATTTGCTCTTATCTGATGAAGTTGAGAAGGTTCTTGACGAAAGCACTTATCTCTTTGTTATTTTGGTTTAATAAAAAGTATTTTTACCACTCCCAAAGTGTTTTGCAGTGATTTTCTACAAGGATTTACTGGAGTTGCTGAAGTGTGTAGTTCCAGGAGTGCTGACTTTGTTTTCCTACATTTAAAAAGAAATGGCAAGGAGGTTCCAAAAAGAAAGGAGGAACTCCCGGAGCAAAGGACAGTCTAATAAATCTGAATGACTATCTATAAGACTGCCACCCCCTTCCCACCTTGGCAGACCTTTAATCCTTCTAGAAAGTCTGTACCTCAGTTACTTTTGCTGGAAACAGATTGTTTCAGACAGATGATTCTGAAAATAATTTGTCAAGGTTGCAGATGGCAGTGGGTGTCTCTCCCTCCATTTCAAGGGATTCCCCCCTCATCCACCTGACCAATATTCAGCACTTGCTGTCTCAGGAGGTGATGGAAGCAGTCCCTCCACCTCAACAGAGAGAATGTTTTTTTTTTCAAGAATGTTTCAGTTGCCAAAGAAAGAAGATTCATGGTTACTAGTTCTGGATGTTTCATTCCTAAACCTGTTTGTGATAGTGTCCAAGTTCAAAATATTATTCCTCCATAACTTATCTTCCATTCTTTATTTGAATTTTTTCTGACCTTAGATTTAAAAGATGCTCGTCATTACATTCCTATAGATTCGAATTTCAGTGGCTGGATCATATTTTCAGTTATTTGCATTACCCTTTGGTCTATCCACTGCTCCAAGGGTATTCTCAAAGTCTCTAACTCATTGCCATAGCCTGCTGCAGACTGTAAGGTATACACTTTTTTCTTATTTAGAGAACTTGCTTATCTTTGCAGTCTTTTTCAAAGTGTTAAAAATTTCTCATTGAGATGACGGATCTCCTACACAGTCTGTGGTTCTAGTATAACATACAAAAGTCTTGCTTGACTCATTTTCACAAGATTGTTTTCCTGAGATGCCTATTAGCTTAGTTCAAAGAGCTTTTCTTTCACAGGAAAAAGAAGATTTGTATCTATAGCTATTCCTAAATTTTTCCACTTAGACTACCGTTTCAGCCTGGGAAGTTTTCAGGATTCTGGCTCTCATGGTGTCTGTGATTCCTGTGATTCCTGTGGCTACACTGTGCATGAGAAAAATTCAGTGGTACCTAAAGTCTGTATGGTCCAAATATCTACACCCCTGATGTTTCATATTCCAGTCTTGGGCTTTGTGAAAAGGGAGATTTATTTGGTGGAAAGACCAGTTTTTTTCAGAAACCAGGTCTCCCTTCCAGCTCCAGCACAGACACCTTAGATTTTGCTTGTGGTTGCAGTGTCTATGGGAGTAAACGTGCAGGGTGTTTGGAACAGAAAAGACAAACCAAAACACTTAAAATTAAAAGAGGTGATGGTACTCATAAATGCTCTGAACTCTTTCAATCATCTGTGGTCCCCAGGACCATTATACGTGTTTACAGACAATACCTAAGTGATGTGGTACATAAATAAATGGGTGGGGGGACTTAATCTTACCCTATATGCAGACTAGCTGTAGTAGCCTGCTTTATAGCTGTTCAGCCCAATCACACCTTATAGACATCTTAAATACTGTCAGAGCAAAACTGTGTGACAGACACGATGAACAAGACCCTCACAAGAGGACATTGAATCGAGGTCTTCCAGGAATGGATCCAGCTGTGGGAACATCTCATATAGATCTTTTTGCCTCCACTCACAACAATCATTTGGCAAAATTCTGCTTGATGACTTCTTGCAAGAAGGACTGGAAGACAAATAATTTTTGTTTTTCTTGGAGAGGAATGTTTCAATATGCTTTTTCAACTTTTCCACTAATAACCAAGGTCATTCTGAAGATTCATAAGAACTCTCCATAGATTATTGTGTGACACCCTTCTGTCACAAACAACAGTGGCTCTTCCTTTTTTTAGAAATGGCCAAGGGCAGTTACCACAAGCTTCCTCGAGGGCTGGACCTACTAACACAAGACAAGGGCAATACATCCTGACTCCAAGGAATTGCAACTAATTGCCTGGAAGATAGAACTTATTTTATTTATTTACTTAATTATTTTTATTTGCTGGGGTAGTGCATCGATCAATACTGACCAATTTCAGGCTCAGCCTGGGTAAAATACAAAATATTTCACTAACAAAAAAATGGTCAACAATAACTGAATAGTTCAGACTAATTACATAGAAAAGTGCATATACATTCTAGTGAACAAGCAAGCTGAAATATACAATCAAGCAGAGTGTAAAATACAATATATGCATTAGTTTCTAAAGTGGGTCAGTCGTCAGTGAATCTTGAAAGTGGAAAAGAGACTCAGAAATGAGATAGGGTAGGTGACATATTTTGTGTTGAAGCAGGACTGCTTGGCTTGGATGAAGTGCTTTTTGAGTTGCATTCTGAAAATAAGGGAGAAAAGAGTTATTTAAGAGCCTTTGATGATTTTATTTTTGGCTCATCATTTATCAGAAATTAAACATCGAAAATAGTAAGAAAAAACATAAAAACATAAAAATCTTAATACCTTTTAAGCACCTATTTTCTGAGGACATGCAGCAAGTATTAATGGAAGCAAGAAGTGTCAGTGTTAGAAGAGTATAAAAGAGGGGACAGATCAACAAAAATACTCAGAAAGATAGACGTGATAAAAGCAATGCACAGTATTATAACGGATCAGGATCTATCTTGCACTATTGCAAATAATAAACTAAATATCTCAGCACAGACAGAAAAACTTAGAAGCTACACAGATAAATATAAAGGAAAATTACAAAATAAGCAATTGATTAATGACCCTAAAAAGTCCTATAGAGAATTGGGAAACAAGGTAAAAGGAATTGAAAGACCACCCAAAAAAGAAGAAATAGATACATTATGGAGAAATATCTGTGAAGATCCTGTAGAACATAACAAAGGTGCTAAATGGATAGAAGAAGTAAAAGAAAGAATAAGTAGTTCAAAGGTACAGGATATGAAATGGGATGAAGTAACAGTCACGGAGATTGAAATAAAGTTAAGAAAAGCCTCCAATTAGAAAACCCCAGGCCCAGATGCAGTACGTAACTTCTGGCTAAAAGTGTTAACATCTTTGCATGAAGATTTAGCCATGAATAAGAACTATTTATATGCGCACCCTGAACAGGCACCAGCCCGGTTGACAACAGGAAAAACAATGCTCCTACTTAGGCGTGAGCCTGCAAGTTATCCTAAAAGTTATAGACCAATAACTTACCTTCCGACAATGTATAAACTACACAGTGGAATTGATGCCGACAGAGTTTATAGGCATTTAGAAGAAAACTCAATCATGGCAATAGAACAAAAGGGTAATAAAAGAAAGTTATATGGAAGCTGCAAGTTATCCTAAAATTTATAGACCAATAACTTACCTTCCGACAATGTATAAACTATACAGTGGAATTGATGTAGACAAAGTTTATAGGCATTTAGAAGAAAACTCAATCATGGCAATAGAACAAAAGGGTAATAAAAGAAAGTTATATGGAACAAAGGATCACCTGTTGCTAAATAAAGTCATAATGGAGAAGTGTAAAAGGGGAAGAATTAAGTATGGCATAGACTGACTACAAAAAACATTTGATAGCATCCCACATTCATGGATAAAAGAGTGCTTAGAAATGTATAATATACTCCCTACACTGATCATTTACATTACAGTGACCATGAAACAGTGGCAGACCACTTTGCAATTAAGCCATGATAAAGGGCAAATTATTGTTCCAGGGATAAAAATTCTAACAGGGATATTCCAGGGTGACTCCCTGTTACCGATGTTATTCTGTATTGCCCATAACCCTGTTAGCTGTCTACTTAACAGATTAGACCATGGCTGTAATTTGGCTCCTAGAAAACAACAAAGTGTAAAAACCTCTCATCTTCTCTTTGTTGATGATTTAAAACTGTATAGCTCATCAGATGAGGAACTCAAAGCACACCTGCAAGTAGTCAAAACTTTTTCAGATGATATGAGTGTAATTTGGTCTTCGTAAATGTTCAAAAGCGACTTTTAAAGCAGGAAAACTGCAGCACCAAGCAAACATCAGTTTGGGACAAGAATGTGATATAAAATAACTTGAGCAAGAGGGAGTGTATAAATATTTTGGAACTGATGAATGATCAACAATAAAACATGAGCAAATGTGAATAAAACTTGGTAAGGAATGTTTTAGAAGACTTAAATTAATCCTGAAAACAGTGTTGACATCTAGGAACCAAATTCAAGCTATAAGCCAATTTGCTCTTCCTGTCCTAACTTACAGTTCTGGAGTGACTGACTGGCCCCAAAATGTATTGGATAGATTAGACAGGAAAACAAGAAGGATGCTTCATGCTCACCAAATGATTTATAAAATCAGTGCATACCAAGATTTTATATTCCCCATTCCGAAGGAGGTATGGGCCTCCTTGAAATTGATTATATGTATAGATCTGCAATTGTGGGACAGTACACATATCTGCTGACCTCAGAAGACCCAAACATAGTAAAAGTTTTGAAACATGAGAATAAATCTAAGATGAGTTCCCTGCTTAGTCTAGCAGAAGCATATCAGCATAAAGCAGGAATGGAAATCAAACCAGAAGCAGATAAAAATCAAGCAGCAACTGAATGTGCCAAAAAACAAAAGAAAGAATATAAGGTGAAGGATCAAATGAGAAGATAAAAAAATGTGGAAAATGCATAAATATAGTTGCAAGTATAAAAAACTTCTGGAAGAACCTCATGTTGATGAGGATCGAATACAGGAATGGTTAAGAAGAGGTGAATTCAAACCAAAAGATGAAAGGTTAATATTGGAGGCCCAAGACAGTGGGCTACGTACACATTGATTTACAGAATCCATTGAACATGTGAGAGAAACTAACAAACGTAGGTTTTGTAAAACAGAATTGGAAACAGTTGCACAATTTGTTGCTGGTTCTGATATACTAATGGCAGAAGGATTGTGTACTGAAAGGAACAATAATGTGGCAAGACTGTTGCACTGGGGATTGTGCAAACATTATGTTACTGAAGAGGCTGAGAAACACTGGAAACATAAAAAACAGATATAGTGGTCCATGAAAAGAAGATAAAAGTAGCATTGATCATTGAAATCCCTACACCCAGTGACTACAGTGTCTTGCATACAGAGAGACACAACGTAAAAAAATATCAAGATTTGCAGGTAGAAATGAGAGCAATGTGGAAGAAAGATACCAGGACAGTTCCAGTAGTAGTAGGAGCAACAGTTCTTATAAAAAATAATCTACAATTGTATTTACATATGTTACCAATACATATAACTCCATACAAATTCCAGAAGTCATTATTGGGAACATTACTGGTGCTCTGAAGAGCACTTTTGGCTGACATCAAAGATTGAACAATACTAATTTCATGAACATTAATTGTACTTTGACTTAAGAATGGGGTCCATTCCCTTCATGGTATTAGAAACCCAAAAGATTTGGAGACATTAAAAAAGGGAGAAACAATGAAATCTGCTATTAAAAAATCATATATCAGTAAACTGAGAAGAATTTCTAGTTGTTGCCAAGATAAAACCAACACTGTTTAAGAGTTAGTGTTTCTCTGGTTCTACATTATTTATATGAGTTCCTTTCCCCTGGACTGTATTACTCCTTCATCAAGATTCATTTGTTAGCCATTTATTTATTTAACATTTGTTTACCGGGAAAGTCTGACTTAGAATGAGCCAATTTTAAGTGGAGGCCCAGGAAGAAATGCTCCAGATGCATGTCTTTGCAATGTGGGAGGAAACCAGAGCACCCGCAGGAAACCCACACAAATGCAGGGAGGACATGCGGACTCTGCACAGAAGGCACCCCAGCTGAGAATTGAACCGGAGAACTTCTTGCTGTGAGGCAACAACGCAAACAGCTGCACCACTGAGCCATCCAAATTTCAGCATGTCTGCCCATAAAAATGTTTTTGAAAGGGATGTTGCATACCAAGCCTTTTAGAAAACAGGTGGCTCCTCCTTGGAATATTAATTTTGACTTGGAAAAAACAATGTTTCTTCCATTTAAACTAGCTCATCAGGCTGACTTGAGGTTCATAACATGGAAAACAGTGTTACTGATTGCTCTGACCTCTGCAAGATTAGTATCTGAGTTACAGGCGCTTATGGTAGGTCAGTCTTACCTCATTTTCAACAGAGATAGGGTTTTCTTAAGAACTGAGCCTTCATTTGTAATTAAAATGGTATTCGGGTTTGCCTTAAGCCAAGTTATTCAACTCCCTTATTTTCTATCTAAAACCTAAAAACAAGGGAGAAAAGGGTTATTTATGAGCCATTTATGATCTTAGTTTCTGCTCACTATTTATCAAAAATGAAACATCAAAAACAGTGAGAAAAAATGTAAAAACATTATTTTTTTTTGCAGGGATAAGCCCCCCAAACCTCCTAAAATAATATATACCAACTCCACCGTCACACTTGAGTGGAGAAAGTGGGGACCTCCCCCATAAAGTGCTCTGCCAGTTTGCACAATATAATACATTGCAGTAAAATGCACTGTAACATTAAAATATTGTACTAAAGCTGCTTGACCACCAGTGTAACAATCACTTGTAAGTATGCTGGGAGAAAGGATACTGCATGCCTTAAATGCCTATATACAGCTCAGATACTATTTTTGGAGAAGAAAATCTTTTCAGAACTCTGATCAGTTGTTCATTTGTTGTGAAGGTAAGAAAAAAGGAGAACCTGTGTTAAAGCAGACTGTTTTCAAATGGTTGTTTTATGCTATTACCTTTTACTATACCCATCACATGGCAATTCCAGGCAGGCTCAAGGGTACTTCTGCCAGGGCATTCACTTTATCTGTGGCTTTTTGTAAAGGGTTGAATTCCAGAAGTATTCTAGAAGCAGTAACTTGACCCTCTGTGCATACTATTAAAAAGCACTATAAACTATATTTCTTATCCAGGTCTAGGATCGGCTTTGCTGAGACCATTTTCCAGGGACTCCTGGACCCCTATCCTTCCTCCTCATCCAAGTCAGTCTAATATGTGGTAATCTACCCATGCAGCTAAAGTTTCTGTAGCAGAGGGCATAATGATGAACATAGTACAGTTGTGTATGTAAAATTACCGTAATAGTAGATGTTCAAATGATCACTGCTTCATTTGCCACTCTCAACCACCCCCCCCTAATTTTTGTATGACTTTCTGTAAATACATGCGTGCACACACACACATGCACACGCATGCACACACATACACACACACACACATATATATATATATATATTTTTTTTTTTTTTCTTTCTTAGCATTGACCTTTTCAGGACTTTAGCCTCCCTCTCTAAGTTTGCATGAAAGCTGTAAAGGGCTTGGCTCCCAAACCACTATTTTTCTTCAGTTCAGCTCAAGATGAATAATAGTTTGGGTGTATGGAAAGTGCCCTTGAAGCTTTGGAAGCTGGCCAGCTGCTATATCCTTAGCAGGATATTACCACTATAGCTAAGGCTACTGTAGCAGTGATCATTTTAACATCTGTTACTGTGCATTTACTTATACAACTGTACTTTATAGCCTTAGTGTCATACTCATAAACTCCCAAATAAGTTTTTCTTTAGGTTTTATGAAGCAATTGCATTGTGGTGTCCATGTACATACAACACAGTGATCATTTTATTAATTACTTGTTAGTTAGTTAGAGGTAGCACCATTTTAAAGGAGGTGAAGCATCTTAGAAAAGAACTAGTATACTGCAGAAAAGTAAGCCTGACTTAAATAACAGGGTCTCTAATGAAGATATTTTAAAAGATATCCATCTCTGGTTCTTACAGCTCAATAGCCTTATGTGTGTAAATCAGTATGGATTTATGTGGATGGACTGGACTCATCAAAATAATACCGTGAAATACTATAATTAAGTCACTCTGAAATAATAAAGGCTTTTGTCTCCATTCCAGACAGAAGGGTGGTAAGGAAATAACAATTACAAATGAGGTATGGGAGAAGCTTCTGAAACTGTTGTTTATAAAGTTACCTCCAGTTTTATCCCTATCACCCCAGTTACCCCTAGCAAATACCCACCACCCCTTTTCCTCCAACCATCACTAGGGAGCAGGTCCTCACTGCACCTGCTAAGGCCAGGAACGCTGCTTCAACAGGCTCTGATAATATCTCAGGATGCCTCCTGAATAGCAAGAAAGATGACCTGTCAGGACCACTAGAATCTATATTTAACCATAGTTTCCAAACAGGCCTTTTGACAAATAAATGGAGGACTGCAGCAGTTATCCCTCTACACAAAGGGGGATCTTCCATGGACCCAGGGAACTACAGGCCCATAAGTCTGACTGGTCTCATATGCAAAGCCATGGAAAGAATTATCATGGATCTGATAAAAAATTAAATTAAAAAAATACAGACAATTGATCCAGCACAGTTTGGTTTTGTCAAAGGCAGATCATACCTACTACCCTGATGGACTTCTTCAGCAAGGTCACTAAGCTATGGACAAGGACAAAACAGTACACACTGCCTGCCTTGATCTGGCCAGTCTTTTCACTTAATACCTCACTTGAGCATTGCAGCTTAACTTACAAAATTAGGCATGAACCTGTATGTCACTTGATGGATAGCCACCTGGCTCACTAATAGGATACATGTAGTTAGGATAGGGGAATCCAACCTCCACAAAGAATCCAGTCACTAGGGATCAGTGCTGGGGCCTCTCCTTTTTGGCATCTACGTCTTTGAAGTCAAGGAAAAATCCAAAGGCTTCTGGCTTATCAGATTTGCAGATGAATGCAAACTAGGCATGGTCATTGAATTTCCAAAAAACACAGATACCCTTCAAGGCCTGATGCAGACAAACACATAGTGCCAGAGCTGTGGACTAAAGCTCAATGTGAAAAAATGCATAATAGTGCTCTTTGGAAAGATGGCCATCACTGGAAAGTACTGCATCCATAATACACTCCTAAAAGTAGATTCAGTGGTCAGGGATCTGTTAACACATGCTAACAGTAACCTGACTTTTGACCACCATATTTCTACTTTGGTGAGAAAGTCATTCTACATTGCACAATGTATACGTAAGAGCATGGCATTCAGGTCCAAGGATGTCATTGTTCCACTGTACTTCGCTCTCATCCTACCATTCATTGAGTGCAATGTACCATTTGGCAAGTACCTGACCAGGCACTTGAAACAGTTTGAGAGACCACATAGATTTCTCACAAAAAGAATACAGGGAGTAAACAATAAGTCCTATGGGGACTTTCACAATGTTCTATCCTTGTACTTGTTCTCCAATAGACTGTTGATCAATATTCTGTGCCTAGCCTACAAGACATCCTCAGATGCTTCACTGATGGATTTGTTGCATATCTTCAAAACAAACAGCATCAGAAGTACCCGTTCTAAGGACCTAAATCTCTTCCATAATATAAACATCCATGTGAAGGAAAGTTCATCCCTAACCATATTCATACATGACTTGGAACAATGGGTGAGAAATTGCAAATTTACTCCTGGTTTGGCACCTATGTCTCTAATGGACAGGGGCAGCTTATGAATACTTGGTATGCACAAGTCTATATTGTAACATGTAAATGTCAGCAATATTTTAGTATATTTGGGGTAAGTTTGGCTAGGCTTAAAATGTCTCTTAGGCTGATAGCCTAGTGACTACCTATGAACCTATCAGTCTTGCTATCATTGTATGAGGAATATCGGGTCTATATTACGTGATCGAATGATCACAATAACAAACGCTCTAAAGAGCAAAAATGCAGCACATCGACACCATTATTGTGGGGGGCTGTGCCCCCCACCTCACCCCGCTAAATATATATACCAACTCTGAGATCACACTACAGTGAGGAAAGGGCAAATATTCCATTCTTCACTGTACCGTGATCCCACAAAAGCACTTTGGTGTGCTGCATTTTCACTCTAGAGCATTCACTATTGTGATCATTCTGTCACGTAATACAGACCCAGGAATATCACCTGCACTAGTTACTTTGTTTCATTTGAGGACCTACCAGTGATTGTGTAGACCTTACTTATTTCTCATTTGTACTGCTGCAATTCTCTTTACCTGGAGCTTTCTAGCATTGAACTTGAGAGGATTTAGTGGGAACAGGAATGGGCATTAAAGCTCCTTAGTACCTCAGATATAGTCATAGCACCGTCAATCCTCCATTCTCTACAGTACCCCCTATTTAGTATTGGATTGACTTTAATGTCATTATGGTGGTGTTTAAACCTTTACATGATCAGGCTCTTGATAGTTTGGAAGAGCTGTTGATGCTCTACTAGCATCACTTACATTCTGACTGCCTGAAGCTGTTAGCAGTCCATACCTTTAGATCTGATACATCTAAATGAAGATAGGTTCGTAGGTTCATTTGTATATACTAGGCTAATGACCACCAGGCCCTGTAAAAGCCTAACCATGCAGTTCAACCCAATTGTGTCTCTATGTATCATCGTGGGTATTTATTAGGAGGAGGTATGTTAGTTGGAAGGTTTCTAGAGGTTGTGTGTGTTGGGGGGGGTATGTTAGTTTGGGTATTACTGCTTCCCTCTCTGTTAGAGACATGTGGGGCTAGACCCAGGGTGAATTTCAGATTTCCCAGTAATTGGTTAAGGTTATGCTTAAATAGGGTTAGGGATGGACTCTGCTTCATATGGATGGGGAACGTATTCCAGAGCATGGGGATCCTCTTGAGACACAGCCTGCATTAAGGCTATAGTTAAAAAGTGACTCGAGTGGTCCTGGTAGGTCATGTTTCAAGATATTTAGGAGGCCTCCTGGGATACTGTAGGAGCCCAATGAGGCTGTGTTTTAGGCCTTAACAACAATGTCAGGATGTGCTCCCTGTTAATAGTTGGGAGGTTATGCTAGTATGTATTTTATGGGGGGGATGATGAGAGGAGGTACTGCCAGCCATGCCAGAAGTAGGGCAGTAGATGTAAGACTTGTGCCAAAACAACTAGCTGGAATTTTGGAAATAATTATATGTCATTTGTATATCAAACTGATTTGTGCAGATGCTTGTGTTGAAAATGTATTTGTGAGCTTTGCTTGAGTTAAAATGTATCAACAGTGCAGCCTGCCGGAATGAAAAGAAATGTACATGTATAATTGTAACTGAATTAAATGTATATGTTTTAGTAGAGGATACTGGGACAGCAAAAGGTTAACCAGCTGGCTTATTTAAAAAAAAATAAGGGAAATTTAAATGAGCTGTTAAACCATTAAAATGGTACCCGACAGTACTGAATAGGACTGGAGATGTTAAGTCTGGAAGAAGCCTTTGTTCATTAGCTCAGTGAAAAGACGGGAGGCCCAAGGCATTGCCAGAAACATTTGGATCTGTATTGTGGCCATCTGTGCTAAACTCCTGTTTCAGCTTCAAAGGGGAATACTATGAGAACATAGAGTCAGATGACCAGATGAGTATATTCTTCCAGCCCTCTTGGAAATTATATTTTAGATATTACAAAGAGAAATCTTAGATTATTTAGTATTCTGTTTGGGAAGCCTGACTAGAAAGACCCTTATCCACAGCATCTTGCCTTGCGGTAGTAAGTAACTTAACAAGGGAACAGTAAATTTCTTTTAGATTCAGTCAGGAATATAGTGAAGCTTAGTTTAGATATTGTTTTTCTTTGTTTGTCTGAGTCTGTCCATCAATGTTCTTTTCAATATTTCCTGTGATCTGAACTCTGTGGTTTACTGTGAATTTATATTCAGTATTTTCATGTTCTTTTATTATTTATTATTAAATATATTTAAACTTTTATTGTGGCCAGTCGTTGTAGAAAGTATTTAACTTTTGATAGTGCTTATATTTATTTGGTGACACTGTGTGGGCCACTCCAGAAGGCCTAGCCATCTTGGTGAACTACTACCATTTATATTAGTATTAATATTACACAGTATAATTGGACACCCATTGTTAAGAGCCTTACAGCAGCTGATTGTAGACTACCTTATAGTGTGGACATAAGGGGGCATAGCTAGTAAACTTGTGCCAGCCTTTCCCAGGTGTGTGTGTGTGTGTGTGTGTGTGTGTGTGTGTGTGTGTGTGTGTGCACATCAAATCTCTTAGTGTGTGTGTATGTCAGCTACTTGGGGCAGGGACATAAAGCAACGGGTTTACAGAGAGGGTGCTGGAGGACTTGGCTTGGACACTCAGCTGAAGACCTAAACCTACAGCTGTACCACTGGGGAGTCTTATTAGGGACCTGGAGGGAGACAGAATTAGAGACATCCAGACCCCAGGCTGAGTGTATTCCCTGTATGCTCTTAAGTTAAATTGTACTTGATGCAGAGAGGTCTGCATCTGGAAATATTGAGTGTATCCATTTGTATTCCAAGTGCACATCCCTCTTCAGTGTCAGTGGTGAGGATTCAGGCTCCTTGATTACTTGCTCAGCATAGGGATGATATATATTGGTGACCATCACATATTGGTAGCAGTGGTGGGCATCGCATACTGGTTGGCAATGGTGGGATCATCACATGCTCATACATTGGTGAGCAGTGGTGTGGATATTAAACTCCTGTAGCCTATAAGCAGTGGTCACTAAAGAAGGTGTTTGTACTCTCAAGCAGCCACACAGTAGACATTCAGAGTTTCATATCTCAATAGTTTTATTTATTTATTTTTTTGTTAGCTTAGTTAGTCCGGGAGAGCAGGCAAGGATGTCAGCAGAGGATTATGCCAAGCTGACAAGGAACCAGTTGGCTGAGATGTGCCAAGCCAAAGGACTGATGCATCTCAACCTGACTAAAGGGAAAGTGATTGCAGCCTTAATCACAGCTGCATCACAGACCAGCAACCAGGAAGACAAACAGACTGGTATTGGGGATGTACAATTCTTAGAAACAGGACAGTTGAACTTTTCCTCAGAAGGCTTAAAAATCCATCTGAAGTTAAAGAGACTTGAACTAGAGTCCAAATGTTAGGAATTGGAATCAGCAGAGAGACTGCAGTGTTTGGAGGTTGAAGTAGAATCAGCAGAGAGACTCCAGCATTTGGAAACCGAAGAAAATTATAGACAACATGAAAAGTAAATGCTGACTCTTCTCCAGGGTCATGGAGGTAATGGGGAAGGGAGTAACCATACCCCAGAAGCAATAAAGGTCAGTAAACATCTTCCTCAGTACCAAGAAAGTGATAATTGTAATACTTTTATTCATATATATTTGAAAGTATGCAAACAACATAATGTTGACCGAGGGCTCTAGGTACAGTTCCTCACCCCCTTACTCCATGGTAAAGCTGTAACTATTATTTCTAAATTGTCTGATACTAATTGTTTAGATTATGATCAAGTTAAGCACTGTTTATTACAACGTTTTAAGTTAACACCTGAAGCTTACAGAAAAAAGTTTTGTGAGCATAGATGTAAGGCAGATGAAAGTGTATGTGATTATATTGCTGAACTAAGCACTTATTTTCATAGGTGGGTGAGTGGGTGTCAGGTCACCACTTTTCAAGGGCTGGCAGATCTTTTGGTGAGGGAACAAGCCCTTAGCACTTTTCCTGAAAACATGAGAATCTGGCTGGCAGACAGGGAATGCAACTCGCAGATGAACTTGGGGAAAAAAGGAGACCTATACCTAGCAAGCAGGGCATCACTGCACAGGAAAGTGATACCCAGTGCTGCACATGGATATAAGGGAACCCATGGTGAGCAGTCTAAACCACCCCAACAGAGTACGCCAGGAACAGGGGAGGCCACTAGTTCAGGTTCATGGCCAGGATCAAGGGTTAAGTGTTTTAAATGTAACCCAGTGGGGCCAAGTAGCATATAGATGTCCATGGAGGCAAGGTGGGGAACAAAAGGTGGGGGAGCCAGCAAGTGGGAATAATCGAATGCCAGTGATAAGTAGTCTGGAGACAACAGGGGTACCAAAATACCAGCAGAGTTTATATCTGATCTTGGTGAATGGAAAAACAGGCCATTCCCAAGAGAGACACAACCTCTGATATAACCATTGGGAAGCCTGCAGTGGTTAAAGAGAGATGTACTTGCTTGGGCAGTATACTCCAGTCAGAGCTTTAGGAGGGATCCCACTCCAAATGCCTTTGGTCACGGTTCACCTTGATTGGGAGGGTGGAAAAGGAAAAATGCAAGTAGGTGTCTTTGAAGATATCCCTGCAGATGTCTTGCTGTGGAATGATTTTGATAATGCAGTACCTTGTGCGCATGCAGTATCATGCAGTCAGGCTTGGAGACAGGCATGTGGGTCTGGTAGACTGGGGGAAACCCAGACAGACTGCACTCCTGAAGCCAGGATTGGTGATGTGGCTACTCCAGGGAAGGAGCTACCCTGTACCAGTGAGACTGAAAGTAAGCCACAGTTGCTGGTGGATACTGATGTTCCCTTGGACAAAGTGACTGCAAGGGCAGAGGTGAGTAGTAGTACCCAGGCTGACAGTGAGGCACCGCTGTCAGAGGATACCATACTTCCTGTGTAAGGGGAGCTGGGAAGAGTTAAAAAGACAGAGTTGAGACAGGCTCAGCTCTCAGACCTTACATTACAAGGCTTGAGGTAGGTAAATAGGGAGGTACCTGATTCTCAAGGAAAGGTTGATTCTGTATACTGAAACAAAGGCTTAATGTATGGAGAATGGAGCCCTGAGGGAGGGCTTGAAGGCAAGGTAATACAGCAGTTGGTAGTGCCCAGAGCCTAACATGTGGCACTTCTAGCCATAGCCCATGACATTCCTTTTGCAGGCCATATGGGCATAAAGTGTAACAAGAGACATATTATGCAGAACTTTTATTGGCCTTGGACTGAAAGGGATGTAACAGGGTACTGCAGGATCTTTGAGCAGTGCCAAAAAGTAGGCAAGGCAGGAGACAAGGTCAAAGCTCCTTTGATGCCTTTGCCTGTGATTGAGGAGCCATTTCAGGGGGTAGCTATGGATATTGTAGGGCCTCTGAGTACCCCAAGTTCCACAGGGAAGAAGTATATCGTAGTGGTAGTATATTATGCTACTAGATACCCTGAGGCGGTGGCTCTGTCCTCCACTGAGGCAGAGAAGGTGGCAAATGTTTTGTTAGAGATTTTCAGCAGGGCAGATTTCCCAAGAGAAGTACTGACTGACAGAGGTGTCACTTTCATGTCAGACCTGCTGGCTTGTCTGTGGGAGTGCTATACGGTGAAGTACCTAAAGACAACCACCTACCACCTCCAGACTAATGGTCTTGTGGAGAGGTTAAACTCTATGCTAAAGACCATGCTATGGGCATTTGCAGACCAGTTTAGGAGAGAGTGGGACAAATATTTTCCCATCCATTGTTTGCATACAGGTGATGCCTCAGGAATTCACAGGTTTTTCACCCTTTGAGTTCTGTATGGGCATAGGGTGAAGGGGCCTCTAGATTTGATTTGTGATGAGTGGGAGGGTGAGTGTGAATGCCACAAGGAGTCTGTTGTGACATATGTCCTAAACCTCAGGACAAGCTAAGGAAGCTCATGGGCTTGATGCAGGAGAACCTGGCAGGAGCACAACAGCAGAAAAAGGTCTGGTATGACAGGAATGCTTGAGTCAGAGAGTATGCTGTGGGGCATCAGGTGCTGGTTTTCATTCCTGTCAGACACAATAAGCTGTAGGCAGCTTGAGAGGGACCCTTCAAGGTGGTAAGGAAGGTCAGTGATGTTAACTACATGGTAGAACTGCTAGGCAGGAGGCAGGGCCACAGATTGTACCATGTTAACATGATGAAGCCTTACCATGATAGAGAGGCCCTTGCGCTGAGTATTTGCAGTGGATGGCAGGAGGAATCTGAGGGGGATCTGGTGACTGATCTTCTTAGTGAGGCTCAGACTGACACCACAGTGGAAGGGGTAGCAATGTCCCAGTGGCTATCCCCTATGCAGGTTCAAGAAATTCTAGCAGTGTTACAGGAGTTTGGGGACATGTTCGCTGGGAACCAGGGTGCACCCACCTAGTGCAGCACCATGTGGATACAGGGCCCTAAATACTCATAAAGCAGGCCCTTTACAGGATGCCTGAGTGAGTCAGACAGACTCTGAGGGAGGAGATACAGGAGTTGTTGGAACTGGGAGTAATCCAGGAGTCCAGCAGTCTCTGGACCTCCCCAGTGGTGCTGGTACCAAAGAAGGATGGCAACACCAGGCTCTGTATGGATTACAAGAAACTAAATAGTCACACAGAGTCAAATGTTTTCCCCATGCCTAGGGTTGATGAACCCCTAGAGCAGCTAGGTGGGACCAAGTATCTGACCACTGTTTATCTTAACAAGGGCTACTGGCAGGTGCCCTTGACTTCCAACGCTAGAGAGAGGTCAGTCTTTGTGACTCCTTTCGGCTTGTATGAGTTCATGAAGCTGCCCTTTTGGGTAAAAAAATGCTCCAGTAGCTTTCCAGAGGCTGGTAGATCATATCCTAGCAGGAGCAGGAGAGCATGCTCTTGCTTACCTTGATGATATTGTCATCTACAGCCATTCCTGGTAAGAGCAACTTCAGCATGTCAGGGAGGTGTTGGGCAGACAGCAGAGGGCAGAGGGTTGACCATTAAGCCCAATAAGTGTCAGATAGCTATGACAGAGGTCTTCTACCTGGAACATAGAGTGGGGAGTGATAAGATCAGGCCAGAACCTACCAAAGTGGAAGCCATTCAGGCATGGCCTGCCCTTGTTACCAAAAAACAGATGAGGCATTCTTAGGGACAGTGAGGTACTATAGAAAGTTTGTCCCCAATTATAGTACCATAGCTGCTCCCCTCACAGACCTGACGAGGAAAAACAGGCCAGATAAGGTAGTGTGGATCTCAGCAAGTGAGTAGGCATTCCAGAACTTAAAGGAGCTTTGGGAGGACCTCCTGTGTTAGCCAGTCCAGGTTACAGCAAAGAATTTGTTTTGCAGGTGGATGCTTCAAACCATAGGATGGTGGCTGTACTTAGGTTTCCTCAGAGAGAGAGAGAAGAGCACCCAGTGGTATATCTCAGCCATAGACACCAACCCAGTGAGGAATGCTATGCAGCTGTAGAAAAGGAATGTCTAACCATAGTATGGACACTGCAGAAACTTCAGCCTTATCTGTATGGAGGGAAATTCACTGTAGTTACAGACCACATTCACTTAACATGGCTACATAGAGCCAGCCAGCAAAATGCCAAGTTATTAATATGGAGGTTAAAACTGCAGGAATAATGCATGACAGTACAACACTGTAGTGGGGTCAGAAATGCCAACACAGATGGGCTCTCAAGACATGGAATGGGGTAACCTATTCCCAGAAAGGCTTATTTCTCTCAAGCCATGTTTCTCAAGAATCACTTGAGAAACTAGTTTGAGTCTTCAAAGGGGGGAGAAGTGTGATGATAGGAGGCACTGCTATCCATGCCAGACGTAGAGCAGTATGTATGTCTTGTGCCAACACAGGTAGCTGGAATTTTGTAAATAATTATATGGCATTTATATATCAAACTGACTTGTGCAGATCCTTGTGCTGAAAATGTATTTGTGAACTTTGCTTGAGTTAAAATGTATCAACAGTGCACCCTGTTGGAATGAAAAGAAATGTACATATATAATTGTAACTGAATTAAATATATATGTTTTAATATAGGATACTGAGACAGCAATGGTTTACCATCTGGCTTATTTTAAGAAAAATAAGGGAAATGCAAATGAGCTGTTAAACCATTAAAATGGCACACCACAGTGCTGAATAGGACTGGAGACATTATGTCAGGGGAGCCTTTGTTCATTAGCTCAGTGAAAAGAGGGGAGGCCCCAGGCACTGCCATAAACATTTGGATATGAATTATGGCTGTCTGTAATAAATTCCTGTCTCAGCTTCAAAGGGGAATACTGTGAGAACCTAGAGTCAGGTGACCAGATGAGGTCATTCTTCCAGCCCTCTTGGAAATTATATTTTAGATATTGCAAAGAGAAATCTTAGAGTATTGAGTATTCTGTTTGGGAAGCTTGACTAGAAAGACCCTCACCCACAGCATCTTGCCTTGCAGAAGGGGGCATAGATAGTAAATATGTGCCACCTTTCTCCAGGAGTGTATGTGTGTACAAATCAAATCTCTTTTTGTGTGTGTGTGCGTGTGCGTGTGTGTGTGTGTGTGTGTGTGTGTGTGTGTGTGTGTGTGTGTGTGTGTGTGTGTGTGTGTGTGTGTCAGCTACTTGGGGTGAGGACACAAAGTACTGGGTTTACAGAGAGGGTGCTGGAGAACTTGGCTTGGACACTTGGCTGAGGATCTAACCCTACAGCTGTACCAGTGAAGAGTCTTATTGGGGAACTGGAGGGAGACAGATATAGAGACATCCAGACCCCAGGCTGAGTGTGTTCTCTGTGTGTTCTTAAGGGAAATTGTACTTCATGCAGAGAGGTCTACATCTGGAAATACTGAGTGTATCTGTTTGTATTCCAAATGCATGTCGCTCTCCAGTGTCAGTGGTTAGGATTCAAGCTCCTTGATTATTCGCCCAGCCTGGGGACAACACATATTGGTGGCCATCACATATTGATAGTAGTGGTGGGCATCAGAGGAGGCCGGGGGATGTGGGGAGTGAAGTTTGAGTTGAATTTGTTAGCCAGCAAATTCACTATGTCTCTCTGCCCAGTGAAGGTGGCAACATCAACCACCAGTTTGGCACAATGGTATGTGCTGTTTATGACATTTTATATATTTGCAAGGCTTCTGAAAGGCAAAGTGAGTGAGTTACAACTGAGACAACAAGGCAGGGTGGCATGGGTTATAGTTTTGAGAGGGTATACTGAGAATTACACAAGAAGGCTGTACTTCATGAAAATAGTTAAGTTTGCTATGGCATGGCTTATCTCAGTACATGTGAATGTGAAACAGCAGTTGTGGCACAACTGGAAGAACAGAGTTTAGAGGTAGGGCAGTTTCAGCAGTATATTGTCAGCTGTTTGTCTGGATTGGCACATCAGACAAAAGTCTCTTTTCACTAACATTTTTGTACATATATTTTATTTTATGTGTTTTAATTTGTTAACTGGGGTATTTGTAAACTAATATTGGTATATTCTAAATGTGAGTAACTTATGTAAATATATTTAACTGCTGTTAATTCATGGGTATCTTTAAGCTTATTATAATTGTATTATTCTGTTGTTGAACTGATGCAGTATCATAGGTATCTTTCAGGTACTGAAAATGTGCCTTAAATAAGGTCACTAATTTGATTATTTCTAAGTCAGTGGCTGCAGTAGCTTTGAGGACTGAATGATGATATTCCTCAATACTGATTACTTTACAGTGAATACTTAAGATGTAATCATGGTAATTGTTTTGTTGTCCACAGGTTCGTGCCAGTGCCATTGCACAAGATGCAGACCAGAACTATGACTATGCTAGCAACAGTGTAATCCTGCACCTGGATATTGGAGATGAGGTTTTTGTCAAGCTAGATGGAGGGAAGGTCCATGGAGGGAATACCAACAAATACAGCACCTTTTCAGGATTCATTATCTACCCTGACTGATCACCTTCCCTCCACCCCAACAACCTGTCCTGCCATCTTCCCCTCCTCAGCTTATGGAGTCTTTTGGTTTACAGAATTCTGTAATTAGAGGAGCCACCTACAGGTCTGATGGCCTATTGGAAAGACAGTTGAGTTTCTTGACTAACGCTCATTTATGCGGCCACTAAAATAGTAGCCAAAATCCAGTTGAATTTTATTTGGCTAGCTAAATTTCAGTATGTGGTCAATGTGGCAATCTTAAAAAGGAAAAAAAATATTTCACAAGGCGTTACTATGAATTATAAAATATATGTATATATAAATAATTAAATGTAATTTATTTGAATTAAAACTTAATTTCTGGCTGCAAAATGTTATTTTGACAAGAATGCTGCTCCCCATGATAAAAAAAAAATTTATTAGACATCTGCATTAAAGAATCTGGCGTTTATTGATTTGTAAACAGCTAGGTCTACATGCTATACTGTTTTCATGATGTTAATATATCTGGTGTATATGTGTGTGCGTAGGTGTGTGTGTGTGCGTGCACGCGCTCGCGCATGTGTGTGTGTGTGTGTGTGTGTGTGTGTGTGTGTGTGTGTATGAATATATATATATATAATATACATGCACATGCATGCATTCAAGCATACAATTGTGTACAACAGATACACACTCACAAACACACACATACATATGTACGCTATGCTATGTTTGATTATTATAATATGATCATAGAGTCATGTTATTTTTCAGTGCAGTAGCACTGAGAATAAGTGTTTAACTCCATGAAAGTTAATTATAACACTAATTAAAAGAAAACAATGAGAGACATTCTAATATTACACTAACCCGGAATGTGTGCAATACAAAAAAAAACTCTTAACCAGCCAAATAAGGTACTTTTCATATGCTTATGCCTCTCTTCCTGAAGATATATCATTATATAGCTCTATTATTTTATTGTTTCTTACTGACTGATTGTTAAATTTATTAGACTGTATCTGTGCTGGAATAGAAAAAAAGGTGATTTTTTTCAGTGAGGCATAGAACAAGGTTGTTTTATCAGTTATCTGTTTGACTGCATTTTCTAATTAATTTTACCTTGTGCATTTCCTTTTCTGATATTGGTTGGTGATGTTCTTAGTAACATAAACCTTTCACTTCTAAACTAGATTTAGTCATTATACCTGCATATATTTTCTAAGGAGATTATATCAGTGAAAATGTAAAACTTGGAATCATTAAATTAAAATAATATGAGCGTGTGCTGGCATTTTTAACTCAGAAGAAGATTTGAGTTTTGGGAATTGTATTCCCTGGGGTGTCCAGTTTTTGCCATGTTGAGCTGCTGGATGGGTCAAAGCAAGATAGGGTCATTTGGCCTGCTGTATAGGATCAGAGGAAGACTGCTTTATGTGATCAACTGGATGGGAACAGGCAAGGTGTGGTCAAATAATTTCCATAAAGACATGGTCACAGTCATGTCAGTAATATAAATATGACTTGAACTCAAACATCTTTTCAGGTTTCTTTTTCCCCTATTAAGTTAAAATATGCTATTGTGTCTGTTTAGGTGTTTATATTTTAGCTATTCAACATTTCTCCAGGACTGGCATCATGGAGCAGTAAACAATGCAAAACAGTATCCTGTTCCTACACTTGCAACTATGTTTCAGACATTGCAGTCTGCACTCCTGAAAACATTCTAGATATCTGAAACACACTGAAACTATCAGCAAAGAGATGTCTTCATTCCACCCAGTGTACCGTTGTATTGAACTGCTAAAAGGATGGACTCCAGTGACAGGGTAAGTTACTTCCTTAGGTTCTGTCATAAGTTATCCTGTTTCCCTTAAAAAAACACAATGTGCTGTCTAGGTAATCTATACATTCTCGGCAAGGTCTGAAGAGTCAATAATCATTGTATATCAAGCAAAACTCAGTTTTATTCATCTAATGTTCATTTGGAAAATGTACAATTTTAAGTAACTTATTGTATGTATGCTTGAAATATCATTACTCCACATCATTACCCAATGTGCAGTCCTACAGCTGAAAATGAACATGTCCATGTAATAAATGAGGAGACATGTGGAATGACATTAAAGCTAATTGTTTCATCTTGGTGTAAAAAAATGTATTTTTTATAGTAGGTGCTGAGATTGTTATAGGAGATATGTAGATGCTGGAATTATAATAGTAGATAGGCAATGCAGAACTTTTTTTTCTCATAAAATGATCCAATATGCTAAGGTCAATATTTTTTCATGCTATATAAAAGCTATAAAACTGAATTTGATTTGATTTTTTTAATTAACACTTTAGAGTTTTTTCTGTATATTTTCTTCACCTGCCTGCCATTCATTAAAACCTTACTTCAGCATTTTCAATAAAACTCTCCACTTTGAACTAAAGTTGTGTTCCAAACATACATACTGTTGTACGGTCTTGGAGAGACAGTGGAGAATAAGACAGTGTGCTGTTTTCCTTAACCATGGAATTTAGAGAAGCCCTGTGATTAGAGATGGCACCTCACAGAATGATACCTGACCACAGGTTTTACAAAACAAAAATAAAAGAAAATTATATTGTTTAAATATAATTTTCAGTCACCAAAACCCTAAATTAGGTTGCTTAGCCGATATAGACACAGCAAGGAGATAATATATAACATGTTTCCTTTTTATTTATTCATTACAATTTAAGATAAAACAAAGGATGTTCATTATACAACCACAACTGCAATAATGATGACTAGTTGGGACATCTGAGCAGAAGGCCTGTTATTTGGATCATCACCCACAGCTTCACAACTTTTCCCCCAATGGCTGGGTAGCTGCCCTCCCACCTGGATGTCAGCAGGTCAGTAGTATAAGAAGGACTTCCACCTGCATCATCTTCAGTTCTTTCTTGCCACAGTATGAGTGCATATTGGTGTACATTGTGGTAGCATTCCTCAGTCCTTTGGTTTCTTCTAGCTTATGGAATTTTTTGTATCTTGCTGGATAATTATTCTTATATTTTTGATTAGGTTGTACATATTACATTACTGGGACACTATTGCTTAAGCTAAAGAACAAAATTGATGAGATACCAGTCAAAGCCCTGACAAATACAGTACTAGACTTGTGCTATATATCTTCCCAGGAAATGAAGCACTCCATCAAATGCTGTATTGATACTATTCATACATGTTGCAAGGTATCAGCTTCAGAGCATGATAAGGGGACATGCCTGGCTAAGGACTACATCCCTGCCAGACAATGTCAACGTTCAAATTTTTAATACTTAGCTTGAAAAAGAGTTGCTTTTTGAACCCCTCTGCAGAACATGTGTTTAAAGCACTGAAGGAGAAGAGGAAGACAGCGTTGTCAGCAAGTGAAACAGTTGATGTTCATCATTTCCACTGTTGCAATAAGCTTTAGGCTGTATGGAGTATGCCTTGCCCAAGACACAACAGCTGGCCAGCTTCCAAAAGTTCTAGCACCCTGCCACACTTATACTCTGACTGCTGATTGGTAAGCCCTGATGAAGGAAAATCAGTAGTCACAGTGGAAAATCATCAGTACTTTCTTGCCATCTCCTAAGGAAGCAGCTCAGAGTCTTTACTAGAGCAACAGCCAGCATTTAAGTTTCTTTTTGGCTAAGCCCCCTTTGGGGAACTGTTCCACATGTAAACTTTAATTTTATATATATATATATATATATATATATATATATATATATATATATATATATATATATATATCACCACACATAAACTTAAATTATTTATATATTAAGAAATCCTGTGGTTCTTTAGTCTTGGAAGTTTGCTATTAGGGACCACTCTTTATAGCATCAGCTAATTTGTGGGCTTATTTTGTGAGGAAATATTCTGCTTATGTAAACGTTTCTGTTTTTAAATTAAAGTTTTGTGTGGGGAGGTATTTTATTTGGCAGGGAATACTATGGGTGATGTAGTGCTTGTGTTCACACTGTGACAACTTATGTGTCAGACTTATTTTATTCTAAAGAAGCTTCTGACAGGATTTTATTGTGATTCTTATGCATTTCAGTGGACATGTTATATGTGTGAAAGTGTAAGTGTGCTGTTTGTACAAACTGTTTGACAACTTTGTTTCCACCTGACTCATTCCAGAGTGTTTGACCTCATCCAGGCATCCACCTCAGTCACCGCATGGATAGTTATTCCACTCCTGCTGTTCTGACTTCTATTGCTCCTAGAAGAAAAAAAAGCAACTTACTAGGCAGACCTTGCTGACTCCATGGACTCAGTCATCAGCTCAGCATATGATGGAAGACTCTGTAATGGCCAGCAGTCATTCCTCAGACCACTCACTCACCATTCCTTCTTCTTCTGGTGTAGTCCTTTTAACCAACATGGACCAGGTTCAGCCATGTCCTCTTCAGCTGTTCCAGTGTCTGAGATGGGCATGGGAGAACCATCTTTACTAGAGCATGGAGACATACTGCTGTTGGATTTATCTGGGGAAAAGGACCTGATGATGGGGCATTTGTTCCTTTTCCAAGTAGTTCACTGAAGATATCTGTAGAAAAAAAGATTACACATTGTTCATTGAAGAAATGATATCTATAAGAAAAGAAGATTTTCTTACCTTAGCAAAAAAAAAAAAAATCATTACAGACAGTCAGTCCTGGTACATAGAATTCAGTACAGGTAAATCAGTTTGGTCGGAATATTCCTACAGAAGATATGTTAGATGTTTCTGACATAGACAGAGACAAGGCTTCATTTCCTGCAGATTCCCTGCTGAGGAAACTTATTCCTCACAACCTCTTTTTGAGGAATTTTCCTTTTTCAGATTATTGCCATTATGAACGAGGTGGGGGGGGGGGTTTGTTGTTTTTATGGAAATAAATGTATGTTCTCCTTGAACTGAGGAGCTGTGATATGTTACAAGTGGATATGTCTCATTCTATGCTTATTCCTCCACTAGTGCCAGTCTTGGAGGATGTATATAACGCTGGCTGTAACAACCCTAATTCACAACCATCAGTCTCCAGAAAAGCAGACGGGGTTTACAACATTTCTTAAACTAACAAGCACTTAAGCAAATGGGCTTTACAAAGTTTCGTAAACTAACAAGCCCTTGTTTTCTGACCTTAGGTCTGACCCTGCAGTAATATCAACATGTACACTAGCAGGAAATGGGCTCCTTTCATCCAACCCTTCTCAGTGGACAAGGAAGAAAAAATATGGGACAGATTTGATAAGAGAAGTTTTCTTCTACTTTGGTATATAGAACTTGTAAGTGTCATATGTGCAAGTTTATGCTTTTTTGTGTAGACAGTTTGAGAGACCAAGCTACCACCCTTCCCATTGAAAATAGTGCCTATCTCATTTCTCTTGTTTCCATCATTTCCCAAGTATGTAAACTGCCTTAAGCAATGTGTATGATTTGGAGATACAGTATCTAGGACCTCTGCTTCTGCTACTGTTTTGAGGAGGTGTGCCTGGGTACAAAATCATACGTTTTTTTGATGAGGTAAAGTCTGACATTTTGAATATATCTTTAGATAAGGATGTTTTATTTGGCCCTATCTGCTGCTCAGGTCCTCAAACAGTTCGATGACAGAGGTAAATTAATTCAGTGAGTTTATAAAATTTTTCAGAAACCTTCCCTCTTACAAGAATCCCAGATCCTCTTTCACACCTAAGAAACAAAACAAGAAATTTTTGCCTTCGCAGGCCAAAGAGGTCAACAAAAATAGGATGGGAGGGGAACAATAAGAAACAATGATCCTTTACAAAAAAGGGACAGTCTAAAACTTCAGAATCACATGGGCTAACTGGCTAGGTTAAAATGGCCCATGTGGGCAGTTAGCCTAGTATTAATCTATGAACCTATGACTAGGCAAGCATTCTTCTCCTCACCCTTTCCCCTCCTGCCAAGGTGTCTCAAAGCCTCTCACAATAACTGGATTTTTATATTGCCCTTTGGCAACAGATTGTGACAGACTCATGGGTTTTAAAGGTGGTTTAGGAGGGATACATTTGGCATGGGATGCAAAAACTCTTTTAATGAGAGTTCCTTCCCACCCTCTGAACCAAACCAAATTTTCTCCTTAGGTTCTTGTTCGCCCTAGGAGTTATAGAACCAATGCCATTAAATCAAAGGGTCAAACACTTCTATTCCAGAACATTTCTGGTACCAAAGGAAGTCTTCTTGTTGACCAGTTTTAGATCTTTCCTCCCTAAATCTTTATGTAGAAGTTCCAAAATGCAAGATATTGACCTTTCAGAGTATGTTACCTCTCACTTCGCATGGAAGCTTTATGGTAACATTGGACTTAAAAGATACATACCATCACATTCCTTAGCAAAAGGCTTCAAGAAATGTCTCATGTTTTCTGTGTCTGGGTCACATTATCAGTCTATTCCATTACCGTTTGAGTTAGCTGCTCCTCCAAGTGTGTTTACAAAGTATCTAGATCCAGTCGTAGCTCAGTGTAGACTGAACGGCACTCACATTTTTCCTTATTTAGATTATTTACTTATCTTTGTAGAGTCTTCTTCCAGATGTCAAGAGACCTTAACTTGAGTTTCATCTCTTCTGACCAATCTGGGATTTCAAATAAACATTTGGGAATCTTCCTTGACCCTGTCATACAGGATCACCTTTCTAAGATGTCATATAAATAGTGTGCAGCAAAAGGCCTTTCTGATGCAGCTGAAGGTTGATTTTTATCTGGAAACCATCTTGAGGTTCACTCAGAGAACACAGCCAGAGAGTTTCTCAGGCTTGTGGGGTTCATTGCATCTGTGATTCAAATGATCAGTCCTGCCATGCTACACATGAGGAAGATTTGGTGGTATCTAAAAATACAAGTACCCAACATTTGCATCTTTTGGAATTTCATATACCAAACTTGGACTTTGTTAAAAAGGAACTGCACTAGTGGAAACTACAAATACAGGCATTTGCAGGTCTCCCATTTCTCCTCTACCTCCAAGTCAGTCTGTAACTACAGACACTTCAGAATTTGCTTAGAAGTCAGTTTTCATGGAGGTAAAGGTGCAAGGCCTGTGGGATTTTTCAGACAGATCAAAGCATGTAAATATCAAAGAGATGTTGCCTGTGATCCATTTCTTAAAATCTCCAATTTGTCTGTAGTCCCTAAGACCTCTCCAGATGATTACAGACACCACAATGATGTGGGACATCAAAAAACAAGGAAGCACAAAGTCAAACCCCATGTGCAGGCTAGCTATGATTGCTTGGTAGGTAGCTTTCTAGTACTCAATAACCCTCCAAACATCTTACATTCCATCAGAGCAAAAAACATAGTGGGAGACAAGCCGAGCAGGACCAGGACAAACCCACAAAAATGGAAACTGAATAATAGGGTCTTCTAGGAAATTATATAGTTGTGGGGAACACCTCAAGTTGAGCTGTTTTCTTCCTTTCAAAACAGAAAGCTCAACGGCTTCTGTTCTAGAACTTCTAACAAACAGGCCTGGAAAACTGTTACTTTTTCATTCCCATGAATGAGAATGTTCTATTATGCATTTCCACTCTTTCCACTTATATCCAATGTAATTCTGAAGAGTCAGAAGGGCTCTACAAAAAATAATTGTGGTGAACCCCTTTTGGCCCAGGTAACATTGGTTCTCCCTTCTCTTGGAACCAGCAAAGGGCAATTACCACAAAGCTTCCTCACAAACTGAACTTGTTCACACAGGACAGAGGGAGTTTGATACACCCAAATATCAAACATTTTCATCTAAGTGCCTGTATGATTCAATTGTAATACCTTTTAGGCACCTCTTTTGAGGGGATATGCAGCAGATACAAAAGGAGGCAAGAAAAATTTGTATTAGAAAATGTTATGCTGGCAAGTAAAAGAGATTTTTGAGTTGGTGCCTAGCCAATAACCAGGTCTCTATCAGGAATTATTTAGCAATAGTGTTTAAATATTTATGTGAGTTACTAATCTCTGGCATTTTGTAATCCTTTATAAAGATCCATCTTGTGGCCATTTCGGCATGTATTCCCTTGTATCATCTGCTTTTTTTCTGTGTTTTTAAAAATAAAATTTTTGAAAGGATTGTTGCACCAGAGGCCACCTAGTATCCTAACTTTGTGCTGGGAAAGTTAACCACATCTTCATTTGAACCTGCACATCAAACATATTTAAGGTTTATTACATGGAAAACTGTTCTTCTCATTGCTCTGACTTCTGCAAGAAGAGTATCTCGGCTGCAGGCTCTTCTGGTGGTGAAACCTGTCTGTTCTTCCATAGGGATAGGGTGTCATTAAGAACAAATCACTCATTCTTGCCCAAGGTTGTTTCACAGTTTACTTTGAATTAGGCCATCAGTATCCCACTGTTGTTTCCTGACACCCAGAATCAGGAGGAAACGATTCTACATACACCGGACATGCATGGGTAGTTCAGGTACTATCTTGGCAGAACCAAGTCCATTAGAAAAGCTGATCAGCTATTTATTTCTTGTGTTGGGACTAAGAAAGGACAACTCATGTCAAAATGGACTATTTTCAGATGGCTGTCCTCGGCTATTTTCTTTTGTCATGCCCACCATGGCATACCAGTTGCAGGCAGTATCAAGGTTCACTCAAGGTTCATTCTATGAGGGCCATGTCTTCTTCGATTGCATATTGGAAAGGAGTGGACTCTCGAAGCACTCTAGAAATAACTACATGGTTCTATGTACATATGTTTACAAGGCATTACAAACTAGATTCTTTCTCCATTTCTGGGACTGACGTTACTAAGACCATTCTTCAGGGGCTTCTGAATCCATGTCCTTCCTCCTCCCAGGTTGGATAGGCTTTGGTAATCAACCCATATAGCAGATAAATGACCACAACAGTGTGAACGATGAACATAATACGGTTGTGTAAGTTGCACTTACTCATAACAGTAAATATTTAAATTCCTCACTGCTGCAGTAGCCACAGCCACCTACCATTCCTCTTGAACTATATATAGTTATTGTCGAGAAATAGTGTGGTGGTTATTTCTTGTTTATTTAGTTCAGGATGCGTGTGCTACCTCTTGATTTTTCAATCTGATTGCTGATTTTCCCTCCTCAGGGCTCAACATTCAGCAGTCAGAGTGGAAGTATGGGAGCGAGCCAGAACTTTTGGAAGTTGGATAGTTGTTGTGTCTTGGGCAAGACACAACCCATATAGCCTAAAGACTACTGCAGCAGTGAGGAATTTGAACATATACTCTTATGGGTAAGTGCAACTTGCACAATTCTACTTTTCCCTCCATTACCCCCACCTATAGCAGAAATTGTCCATGAAAAAGTTGGTCCTTTCCCCTGAGTCAGAATAAAGCAAAACAACAAAAGGGGAAAAAAGCTTTCTATAAGGAGAAATGGCAAGACCTAAAAGGAAATCTAAAGGTCTTCAGGACCTAGACCATGAGCGGGGACAGCTATGACTCAGAGTTAAACTCTCTCATTTCCCCAAAATCCCACTCCGACCCACCATCCATTTAAACCCACTGCTTCCTCAAAATACCATTACTCAAAGAGTTGGAGGCCACCTGGGCTTTTAGTAAAAGAAAGGAAAAATATACAAGATGCCTGGGTCCTGAAAAATCTTAGCTCAAGAACATATAATACATTTCACAAACAAGTCAAAGTTCTCAGGAATCCCTCCAATGTTCAGAGGACAAAGACATTTAGTGCCAGCATTTCTACAAGCTCTGCTGTATATAGAGTTCAACAACCAAAATGGGGCAACATATTTACTCAAGCCTATTTCTAGTTCTAAAAAAAGGCAATTCTTAGAAGCCAGTCTTGTTATTGTCAAAATCAAACACATTTCTAAATGTTCCCAAGTACGGAATGCTAACCTTGTAAGCTGTCTTAATCCTTCTCCTCCAAATTTTAATGGTAATAGTGGCTCTAAAGGATGCACTCACCAGACAAGGTGGACAGGCAATACCTCAGATTTATAGTGGGGGGTCCCATTTCCAATTCAACTCTTTGACCTTTTGATTTATGTATTGCACCTATGATATTAACAAAGTGTCTGGCTCCCGTACTTTTTTTTTTGGCAGAACCAAAGAGATTTACTTCTACATGTCCCTGAGTGATTGCCTAATACAGACATCAACTCTGGAAGCAATTCAGGAAAACTCTGTAGATTACCCTCTCTTTGAATCTTCCAAAATCCCAACTTTTTACCAGGCAGCAAGCTTTCTTCCCAGAAGCATGTCTAGGCATTATGAATCTGAAAGCCGTTTTGCCCACAAAAGAAAGTAACTTCTCTGAGCCAGTATTTAAGCTCTGCACCACTGTTCCACCAGATCACAGCAAGGAAGTTTTTAATGGCACTGGTATACATGCGTCCTTCATCTTGATGGTGCCCATAGCTAGAATACATATAAGAAGGTTCCAGTGGTGTCTAAAAAAAAGATGATGTCAACATGTATATCCTCTGGACTGCCTTATTCCCCTTATGTCCTCTATCAAAAAGAAGGTCTCATGGTGGACACAACAAGCAAACTTTAATCTGAGAGTTCCATTAAGAGTGGGGCTAGACACCCAGACACTAACCACAGACTCCTCATGCACAGACGTGGGAACTCACTCAAGTGGTCTGTTGGTCCAAGAAACCTGGAGCAGGTTAAAATAGTTAATGTGCATCAGTGTAATGGATGGAAGTAATTCTGCCTGGAATTTTGCAAATTCTCGCAAACAATACCACTGTGATGTGGTTCATCATTAAGCAAGAGGGGACATGTTCTTACTCTGTTTGCAGACTAGCCAGTGAAGCATGGTTTCTGGTCTTGGAGGCAGGCATGCCTCTTTGGACATCCTGTATCCCTTCCCAGGGCAACCTGCTAGCAGATCACCTAAGCAGAACAGAAACAGACCTTCACAATGAATGTTAGATAGGGATATTTTTCAGGACCTGGTCCATATGTGGGTGTGCCAGAAACAGGCATTTTTGTTTCTCCAGAAAATAGACAACTGCAAAGATTTGCACAGGGACTTGTTTTCCTGGGAAATATTCAGCAGATGCACTCTCCATCTACTGTGCAGGCCCATTTCTAGACCCTTTTCCTCCAGTCCCTCTTTTCCTCATTAAAAAATAATGGAAGGCATGCTGAAATGCTACTGATAGCTCCCTTTTGGCTGGAGCATTACTGGATATTCAACATATAAATCACTGCTGCAATAGCCTAGTCTCTGTGGGACTTATCCCTCATGACCATCCAGCTTTTCAAAGTTTAAGGGTGCCTTCTATGCACTCCAAATGTTAGGAGCTTGGGAGGGGCTCTGTTTAAACAGTTTTAGCATAAATTACCTCAGCACTCTTTAGTCACCAAAAATGCTGCTTTAGCAGTGTCGCTCGTCTGGTCAGGATAAAACAGATGAACATTTGTGGGTCCTGTTCAAGCAGCTTTATTACACACAAATACATCAGAAATGAGACTTTGTAACTTAAACTTAAATAAACTTATAAACAGACTGACTACCACACTCATACATGTTAACACTCTGGCTGTTCTCTCAAAATGGCACTGCTGCCTGCACATGCTCAGTATTTATATGCAGGTACTACAGCTGGAAATGCTTCTTAAAGGTACATACATACGCTATGATCTACATCCTCCCTCTTTAAGAAATAGTCCATATGTGAAATGACAGTATTCAATAACATACAAATTACTGAAATTATCTTTTGATATGCAGTTATACAGCAATAATTATTTGACATGCAATCATACAAAATCAGACACATATAAAACAATTATGTCCCAGGTTGCTGTGTATTTTACACTAGGTCTGGAAATATAATGTGACAGTGTAACATAAAAGTCAGACTTGGATCTAGCAATGGGGACTGTCTTCAAGGAATGTTCAACTTTGGGGACATCTGGGACATCATCAGGAATGGGAATGGATACTGCAACATGTTCTTCGGTATGAACATTGTCAGGGGTGCTCTGAGATCTACAGTGTGTATCACAGGTACAATGCTGTGATATCATTTCTGATACAGGAAGAAGATGTCTGCAGTTTATCCTGTACTCTATACCCTCAGATTCCACTAAATAGGATCTCAGCTCGGTACATATACCTCTCACTTGACCAATTCAATCAAAGCCTTTGGCCATTTGCATTCTCACTGTCTCTCCTTCTTTTAACGGATTGAGAAATCTGCTCATTTTATCATAGCTGGACTTCTGAGATGAATGCTGCTTAAAAAGTTGGGCTTTGATTGCTCTGTTGTTTTTAGCATTAGGCACCAACAAACTAGAATTGATAGGCAAGGTTGTTCTGGTTTGCCTAGATAGAAGTCTGTGAGCAGGCAAACCAAGTTGATTGTCACGGGGTATATTTCTGAGATTGAGTAAATTCAAGAAGATATCAGTATTGTCATGCTTTGACTTCTCTAGTAATTGTTTTGCACTCTTTACTACACATTCAGCAAGGCCATTTGACTGAGGATATTCAGGACTGCTAGTAACATGGATAAAGTTCCACTCTTTAGCAAATTTCTGAAACATTTGACTGGTAATCTGAGAACCATTGTCAGAAATAACTTTTTGTGGACTACCATGGACTGAGAAATGATGTTTCATCTTAGTAATAACAGCACTGGACTTTAGGTAAGATAGCAAATTGACCTCAGACCAGTTCAAATAAGAGTCTACCAACACTAAGTAATGTTGACTGTTCCACTCAAATATGTCATTTGCTACTGTTGACCAAGGTAGTTCAGGAATTTGGCTTAGCTGAAGTGGCTCTTTTTGCAAATGCGGATTAGTACTGTTGCACACTGAACAAGAAGAAAGCACTTTATCAAAGTCTTTCACTAGACAAGGCCAAAATACTAGTCCTCTTGCCCTTATTTTGGTAGAATCGGAACCTGGATGGCCACGATGCAAAATCTGAATGTATTCATGCTGTAAGGAAGTAGGGACAACAACTTTTGGACTTTTGAAAATTATACTATCTTCCATCAGCATCTCATCTCTGTATGGAAAGTAAGGTTGTACTTCTGGTGGTACACAAGATTGCTTTGACGACTATCATGCATTGATGAAGTGGTTGAACTTTTGCAAAGTTGGATCATTCTTTGCATGATCTCTCAGCTCATCCAGGTCTTGTGGTAGAAAAAATTATGCACTTCCATGACATCAAAGTTAAAATTCTCTGCATCAAGCTGTTCCATAGTATTTCTGGGCAATCTGGATAAGGTATCAGCCAACCTTTTGTATAGACCATTCTGAAATTATACTTTTGCAATTTGGGCATCATTCTTTGTAATCTTGCTGGAGCAGAATGAATAGGCTTCTTTAAAATAGTGACTAGAGCTTGATGGTCAGTTTCTATCTGGATAGCTTGGCCATAAATATAATCATGGAACTTTGAACATGCAAGCACAATTGTCAAAAGTTCCTTCTCAATTTGAGCATACTGCATCTCAATTTGGGAAAGAGTTCTAGATACATAGGCATCTGATCTGCCTTCTTGAAGAATAACTGCACCAAAACCAAACTTTGAAGCATCACAGGAAAGAACTACTGGTTTGTGGACAACATAGTATCTTAATGTAGGCAGATTAGCAATTTACTGTTTGAGGTTATCATATATACTCTCTGGTATTGTTCTAACCATGACCATTCAACATTTTTGCATGTCAGCTCTCTCAAAGGTGTTGTTAACTCACTAAAGTCAAGGATAAATTTGGCCAAATAGTTAACCATACCAAGAAAATGCTGTAGGGCTTGGACATTGTCTAGCGCTGGCACCTCAAGAATGGCTGGTGGTTTAGAAGGATCTGGTCATAAGCCTGTGCTGGTGAATAAATGACCTACATATGTAACTTCTGATAGTTTGAATTTGCACTTCAGAGGATTGAGCTTTAAGTTCACTTCACGCGCTCTGTCCTGAACTTTCCAGAGGTTTATGTCATGCTCTGCTTCACCATTACCTTCAACCAGTAAATCATCAACTATTATTAAACACTGGTAGCCTAAAATAATTTGCTCCATTGCATGCTGAAAGACTTCACTGACAGAATTAATTCCAAAAGGCATCCTGAGGAATCTGTATCTACCAAATGGGGTACTGAATATAGTCAGTAGTGAAGATCTGTGATCAAGCATCACTTGCCAAAATGAACTCTTTGCATCTAAGACAGAAAAAAATGGCATTTGGGATAAGGGTTGCAATTACCTTGACTGTACACATATTATGATGACGTCTTTTTAATGCTTTGCTCAAGTCTCTTGGGTCAATGTGTATTCTGATTTCATCTGAATTTTTCTTATGAGCAGCTACCAAAGAAGGCACCCACTCAGTTCTGTGACTGGACAAATCACACCTTGCTGCGCCATTTTGTCTAACTGGACCTTGACTTTGTCCTGCATAGCTATAGGAACTCTTCTTGCTGGTCTGATGACTGGACTGAACTCTGGGTCTACTTTCATGGAGTATACAACTGGAAGTTTGCCTATCTTGTCATTGAAAACATCAACATACTCTGAGAAAATAGTGTCACTGAAGCCGGAACTGTGACATATGTTTTCAAGATGTGCTTCTTTGGTAAAAGAAAGCAGTTTCATTCTCAAACTGTCTCTGAGATCTAATAATGACTGCACAGATCTTCAGACTACATAAAATTGCAAGCTGCAGCTATCCCCATCCAAATAGCATGAAAGCACTACTGAGCCTTTGGTTTGAATCTCTTCACTTCCATAAGCAACAAGCTTCACATATTGCCCAAATTAAGTTGCTCACCAGCCCTCGCTTTACCAAATGTTTCTGCTGACATTACATTACACTTTGAACCAGTGTCTACTTTGAGCTCTGTGAAATTACCATTGATCAGGACAGTATAAAATACTTCATTCTTTGCCAATAAATCTACTGCATTAACATTTTCACCGACCACTGATATACATCTACATAGAAAGTAGTGTTGCAGCTCTCTATATGATCAACTTGCCTTTTGAGTGACCTTTCTTAACAACTGAATGAGGCTTGCTTGATTTACAAAACTTTTTAAAATGGTCCATTTTTTACACTTGTGGCATTACTGACCAAATGCTAAGCACGTCTCTCTATTAGACTCATGATTAGCACCACAATTACAACAGTTAACAATAAGACTTGACTTGGGCTTTGCTGACTGACCCTTATACTGTACTGAGCATGCTCTTTTTACTGAGCTAGTCTTGGAACTTATTAGAAAGCTATGGGTTTTCCCTGCCACACCCACAGGGGGTTGCTGCTGCAATGTGTTTAGGCCTGTTTCTGCTTTCCATGTGTTGCATAGTGTCTGTGTTTGCTCAAGCCATGCTCTTATCATTTGCAAGCATATTTGTGTGCCTTTCTGCGAGCTCAAGGATTTGACAAATCTCTGTGGATTTGCTTAATGTTAAATCACTGTCATGAAGCAAAATCTTTCTCACTGTATCACTATTAACACCACACACAAGCCTGTCCTTTAACATATCTTTCAAGTCACCAAATCTGCATGTTTTAGCTTTATTTCTTAAGTCAGTGATATAAGCTGCAAAAATTTCACCTGGCTTTTGGTCTCTTGTATAAAGTAAGTGCCTCTCTAAAGTAACATTTGTCTGGGAGTTGCACATTTCTCTAAATATATGTTTTAAGCACTCGGGGTCTTCCCACAATATGGCAGTTTTCCCCTTCTCCTGCATATACTTCTGGTGCATACATAAATGAACGCTCTCTTTCAGTAGCCTTGACCCAGCTAAATTAAGCAAAATGAATGCCCTTGTATGTGCATCTTCATCAGAAAAAGCTGCTTGTATGAAAATATCATTTTCCTGCTGAAATACTCTCCAATTCTCTGCTATATTATGATCAAATACAAGTGGACTTGGTCTGCAAAATGCCTCTGCCATATCAACACACAATAGTGTAGGTGCTTGAAATCATGTACAAACATACACACATAAATATACATGCCAGAACTTTATGTCAGTACTTGTAATTATGCCCAATAGCACAACAAACTCTTTGAAGTAATTGCACTTTGCTAAATAAATCTCTGTAGAATAAGAAGACTTTGAAATCACTGTATTTTATGAAACCAGTCCTTATCAGTGTAAGAAATACTTCAAAATAACTGTACTTTATGAATAAACTGTACACAATTGTAAAAACTCAGAGTAAGAAACACTTTGAGATGAATGCACTTTGCAAATAAACTGTACACAGCACAAGAATTTTTCAAAATGGCTGTACTTTGTGAAATAACTCTGTACAATGTAAGAAACACTCTGAAATTGCGGCTTTCTACTAATAAATGCACATAGCACAATAAACTTTTCGAAATGGCTGTACTTTGACTGCACTTTGCAATATAACTGTACTTTGCACACAGCAAACTCTTTGAAATAATTGCACCATAAAAAAGCACACACTCTGCAAACACTTTACACACACTGAGATACTTCAAACAACTCTAGTTATGCTTTGAATGGCTTTGGTCAATGTGAAATAGTCGTTTGTGCCCAAACATGGTCTTTTACTAAAAACATGCAGTCACCTTGCTCTTTAAGCTTATTTTGCCCTTTCATTGTACTCTTTATGCCCTTTTAATCTCTTAACTTGCTCATTATACTTTTCTTGCACCTGTTTTACTTTAAACATGCTCATTATGCAAACCAAAGACAATTCTGAGCCCCATATGAATAGTTTTGCTAGTTTTATCAAATATTGTGGTTTTGAAAATTTTACTTAATTAAAAATGCAGTTTGTGCCTTTTCTTTGCTTAATGATACGTTTTGTGCTACTCGTTTGATTAATAATGCATTTTGTGCCTTATAAATGCGCCGTTTCATTTTTTTTTTTTTGCAATTTGTGCAGTTTTCTTTACCTTTAGCTAATTTCTGGCCCTTTTTCATTTGTCTGAGTTCCGTTTCACTCAACATGCTTAGTCTGCCTTCACCTTCAGCTCTGCACCTCATGGCTCGAAGTAGTTCTCTTAATCCCAGTTCTGACACCATGTCTCTTGTCTGGTCAGGATAAAACAGATGAACATTCATGGGCTCTGTTCAAGCAGCTTTATTACACACAAATACATCAGAAATGAGGCTTTGTAACTTAAACTTAAATAAACTTATAAACAGACTGACTACCACACTCATACATGTTAACACTCCGGCTGTTCTATCAAGCTAGCACGTGCTTAGTATTTATATGTACATGCTACATCTGGAAATGCTTCTTAAAGGTACATACACATTGTCTGATCTACAAACAGGACAAATGAAACTGTTGGCCGACTAGCAAGCCTTCAAAGCTGGACAGATAAGTCCTGTGTTGGGGAAAACATTCCACTATATTTCTCTGAGGAAAACTTATGTTTTATTATTTAAAATGTTCAGTTTTGCTAGGAAATGTTTTACTTTAGGCCTGTCATTACATTTTTAAGGCAGCATTATATATAAATGCTTATGTGAATATTTTGTGTGACAAACTATATTTTTTGACTAAAACTTTAGTCAGGTTTTATGTATTTATGCATTTGGAACAGGATAATGTGTTTTTTGGGACTGTCAATGGTTTTGTCCAGGCTCTGTTGTCCAATTATGGGGCTCTTTTTCAGCTTACCTATGGAAAAACCATTGGTCTAAGTGATTTTACCTTCCCCTGCCCACAAGGAGAAAGTTGTCAGGGAGTCTTTGGGTGTCAGACTGGCTCCTGTTGTGCATATCTGCTGGTGGATGACTCTGCTGTAACCTCTCATTGTTCTACAGACTGTCTGTCTTTTTTTTACCAGTCATCTTGGTATAGCGGATGCAACCACCAAAGTCTGGGAGGTAGTCACATTCTCTGCAGCTGTAGGGATGCCTTAGTGAGCAAGGGAGAACTAGTCTTGTTGGTATCAGGGGAAGGGGCAGGTGAAGGTCCTTCACAGCCAGGATAGGAAACCTACATCTCAAATTAGTATGCCTTCTGAGAGTCATTATTTTTCAAGGGAGAGTCTCAGGAAATGTGAGCATAGTGAGAAAACATTCCAATCTTCTCTTTCTATTTCCATGGACAGGTAAGATTTACTGGAATTTGCTAAGGAGGTCATTAGTGCTTTTACCTTGCCTTCTGTTTCTTCACACAGGAAAAGAAAAAAGTTCCTTTTCTTTCTGACCTAGATTTTTAGTCAGGGGAACAGGCATTAGAGGGGGATGGTTGTACCTCAAGAATTTCTTCTCAGCCTGAATATTCTGATCCTGAAGAAGCTATGGTTTCACATTTCTGTCCTGGAGATTTTTCTTTTTGTGAGACTTTCTTTCTAAGATGAAAGTGTTTTTCAGTGAGGATAGCTATGTCAAGAATCTAAGTGGCAATTCTCAGATCTGCTCGGAGTTAGTGCAAAATGGCACAGAATACACTGAACTGACCGATATCGCCGACATCCTGGCAAACAGGTTCAGTGCAAACTTCACCCTCTCTCTCACCCCCAAAAGGGCCCATAACCATACCAGAAGAATGTAGTGCCACTGAAATCACAGACAGGTTAAAACATCCCTCTCCAAAGCCAAATATACAGCATCAATGGAACCGGACAGTGTCCCAGGCTGCGTCCTACATGAGCTGAAAGATGAACTAACCCCTCACCTAAACACACTGTTCAAACTCAGCCTCTCCACAGGCTATGTGCAACAGTTATTCCACTCCACAAAGGTGGAGCCACAACAGATCCCGGGAACTCTTGCCCTATAAGCCTGACTAGCTTTGTCTGCAAGGCTATGGAGCGCATCATCATGTATCTCATAAACAGAGATATTGGGAACCTCTAAACACTTAACTCTACCCAGTTTGGCTTTATTAAGGGCAGATCATGCTTCCTAAACCTGGTGGACTTCTTTGAGACAGTTACCAAGGCTGTAGACAAGGGAAAGGTGGTCCACACAACCTACCTAGACCTCACAAAGGCCTTCAACACCATTCCCCATTCAGGTATTATAGACAAGCTCACCAGCCTGAACATAAACACCTATGTCACAAGATGGATTGCCAACTGGCTCACGGACAGAACCCACATGGTAAGAGTTGCAGGAGCTAGGTCTGACTCTAAACCGGTTACAAGTGGCATTCCCCAAGGCTCAGTCCTAGGACCCCTCCTGTTCGGCATATACTTCTCAGATGTACAGGCAAGCACAGGAGGACTATGGCTGACCAAGTTCGCAGACGACTGCAAACTAGAGGCTATAACTGACTCTCCGGCGGACAGAGACATCCTCCAAAAGGGTCTCACTGAGACAGATACCTGATGTCAAAACCATGGCCTCAAGCTAAATGCCAAAAAGTGCATAGTCATCCCCTTTAGAAAAAACAAAGTACCCACAAACTACCACATAGGTGGTAGCCCCTTAAATACGGAAGACGTAATAAGGGATCTGGGGACCCAAGTAGATAGTAACCTTTCCTTTGATAATCACATTGCAAAAGTAGTTAGAAAATCCTTCTATGTGACCCACCTAGTCACAAAAGGGTTTGCATCCGGATCAAAAGAGGTCATTGTGCCCCTCTATGCATCACTCATCAGACCCATCATAGAGTACAACGCCCCATTTGGGATGTACCTTACAAGACACCTGCAACAGCTGGAAAGACCACAGAAGTACCTCACCAAGAGGATCACTGGCCTCAAACAGATGCCCTATGCAGCTCGACTGAAGAAACTCCAGCTGTACTCGGTTGCATACCGCCTACTCAGAAGTGATCTCTGCCTGACATACAAGACCATGTCCAATCCAGAATTGATGGACATGCTCCACCTAAAGAAAACCATATCTCCTCGAGCCACATGCTCTAGGGATCTAAACTTCACCACAACAATAAATAGGACATGCTGGAGAGATAGAGTCCTGTCCCAGAGACTTCCCATGCTCTGGAACAAGATTCCAATCTACATTAGGAAGAGCTCCTCACTAACCCTCTTCAAGAGAAACCTTGATGAGTGGATGGGAAACAGAAAGTTTACCCCAGGAATCACTTCAATGGCCCTGCTGGACAGAGGCACAGGGAACTAATCTAAGGGGGTGGCGAAAGCCAACACATTCTGGGTAGGCTTATAAATGCCTTCAGGCAGATAGCCTATTACCTACCTGTGAACCTATGAACCTAGAATGAAATTCCTGTGGCACAGAAAATTTATCATGATTTGTTAACAGTTGAACATGCCTACATCTGCAGTTGTTCCCCAGTAGTTCCCTGCTTTAGAGAATGTTTTTCTCACTGCTTTTAGTTTACCTGATAGTCAAGGGTATGTCAGACTCATACATATGTGCTTTCTAATACTAAATCAGAGCCAGCATTTTTCTTAAGATTTGCTGTGTTTGGCTCACATTATCTGTCTTACCCTTTGGACTTTTCTGCTGCACCAAGGATATTTGCAAAGTATATAGCTTCAGTTTCAGACTTCAAGGCATTCAGATTTTTCCATATTTGGACTATTGCCTAATCTTTGCTGAGTCTTTTTCCAGCCAGCAAGAGTCTTCAGTAACTGTTAAGACTCCTCTACTCAGTCTAGGTTTTCAAATCAACTATTAAAAGTCTTCTCAAAGAACTGTATTCCTGGGATGTCTGTCAGATTCTGCCCTGGGAAGAGTCTTTTTTTCCTCCAGATAAAGTAGATATGTTTCAGCAGTTTTTTCTGAGTTTCTCCAATCAAAACCATCTATCTGCAAGAGAATTTTTCAGGATTTGGGGTACATGATATTGATGATTCTCGGGCTTCCCCTGACCAGACTCCACATGAGGAAAATGTGATGGTACATCAGATCAGTCTGGATTCAGCATCTATATCCTTTGTCCTCACAGATCCCGGTACTAGGATTTGTGAAGAGAGAAAGTCTATGATGAGTAGGCCAGATCTCTTGCAATCCAGGTCTCTAATTTTCCCTCTAATCCCTCTCCAGTCTGTTATTATAGATACTTGAGATCTGGTGTGGGGAGCATTTTCAAAAGGTGTAAAAGTGCAAGCTCAGTGAAATCCTCAAGACAGACAGAAACACATAAAAGTCAGTGAGATGTTAGCAGTGATCAATGTTTTGAAAGTCCTAAATCATCTCTGTTCCTTAGGACCTTTGCAAGATTACACAGACAACATCACAGTGGTGTGGTACGTAAACAAAAGGGGGATACAATATGTTACCCTTTGCTAACTGGCTGTGATAGCTGGGAGACGGCAACTCATCTCATTCTGACTCTGCAGGCTTCATATATTCCTTCAGAGCAAAACTTGATTGCAGCCAAGCTCAGAAGGAGGAGGACAGACCCCCAGAAATGGGAGCTTCGTTTTGTGGTCTTCCAAGAATTGATCCAACTGTGAGGAGCATCTTCTTGCCTGCTTTAAGAACAAACTAACATTGTTTTTCTCCAGAACTCCTTGCAAACAGGTCTGAAAGACAGATACTTCTCATTCCCTTGGATGGAAATGTTCCTGTATGTCTTTCCTCCCTTTCCACTAATATCCAGAATTCTTCTGAAGATCCAGTAGGACTCCCACAAATTGTGGTGGTGACTCCCTTTTGCCCCAGAAAAAAAGTGTTTTTCCTCTCTTTTTCAATCTGGCCAATGGAAATTACTACTGACTGGCTTTACTCACACAAAATTGTGGTTGTTTCATACACTCCAGTCAGAAAACTCTTCCAGTAGTTGCCTGGATGACAGAATTGTGATACCTTTTAGGCAAATTTTCTGAGGATGTGCAACATGTACTAAAGGAGGGGAAAATGCTATATGAGTTGGTGCCAATACAGGAACCAGGACCCATTTCATAGGTTCATAGGTGTGTACTAGGCTAATGGCCTTGGAGACTTTACAAGCCTAGCCCATAGAAGTGCCCTGGCATCATGCTGCCCAATGTTAGTTCCGAGTGTCTCTATCAAGTAGAGCCACTGGAGTGATCCCCAGGGTGAGCTTTCTATTACCCATCCACTCATCAAGATGTCTCTTGAAGAGGGTCAGCAAAGTGGTCTGCTTGGCATGTATGAGATGTCTATTCCAGAGCATGGGCAGTCTCTGTGTGAGGAACCTGTCCCTCCAGCATGTTCTGTTGATTGTGGTAGTGAGGTTGAGGTCTCTGGAGCATGTGGTGCGGAGGGATTGGGATTTCTTTAGATGTAGAATTTCTAACAGAGCTGGGTCAGACATGGCTTTGTAAGTCAAGCAGAGATCACCTCTAGGTAGGCAATATGAGACAGAGAATAGCTGGAGTCTTTTGAGTTTGTCCATGTAGGACATGTGTTTAATGCCTAGAATCCTCTTTGTGAAGTATTTCTGTGGCCTCTCCAGCTGTTGCAGGTGTCTAGTGAGGTACATGCCAAATGGGGCATTATACTCGAAGATTGGCCTAATGAGGGAAGAGTAGAGAGAGACAATGACCTCTTTCTTCTGGGATGCAAAATCCTTGGTAATGAGATGTGCCACATAGAAGGACTTTCTGACCACAGTGGCAATGTGGTGGTCAAAGGAGACGTTTCTGTCAACCTGCATCCCCATATCTCTCATGACACCTTCAGTCTTCAGTGGGCTTTCATTGATGTGGTAATTAGTGGGAACTGAGTTTTTACCAAAGGGGATGACGACGCATTTTTGGCATTAAGCTTAAGGCCATGTTTTTGACACCAGTTATTGGTCTCAGTGAAGCCTTTCTGTAGAATGTCAGCATCACTTGAGGAGTTAATAATGGCTCCCAGCTTGCAGTTGTCTGCAATCTTGGTCAGCCAGAGTCCCTTTGTGTTGGTCTGGACTTCTGAGAAGTAGATGCTGAACAGGAGAGGACCCAGGACCGATCCCTATGGGACTCCACTTGTGACTGGTCGGCAATCTGACTTGGAATCTGCTACTTTCACACTGTGTGTTCTATCTGTGAGCCAGTTTTCAACCCACCTAGTGATATAGAGGTTTTTGCCTAGTTTGGTGAGTTTATCAATAATTCCTGAGTGAGGAATGGTATCAAAGGCCTTGGCCAGATCGAGGTAGGCTGTATGCACTCCCTTACCTTCATCCACAGCCCTGGTGACTGAGTCAGAGAAGTCAACCAGGTTGAGCAGGCATGAGCTCCCTTTCACAAAGCCAGATTTTGTGGGGTCTAGAGTTTGGAGATTTCCTATACCTTTGTTAATCAGGTCCATGATGATGTGCTCCATAGCTTTACATATCAGACTGATCAGGCTAATAGGGTGATAATTCCCAGCATCTGTAGTCGCTCCCCCTTTATGGAGAGAGATGACTGTAGCAGTGCACCATTCGGTAGGGAAAAAGCCTGAGGCGAGGCTGTGACTGAACAGGGTACACAGATGTGGTGCCAGTTCACTTTGTAGTTCATGTAGAACACAGCCAGATATTATCGGGTCCTATGGAAGCTGTATTCTTGGCCTTGGGCAATGCAGCTTTAACCAGTGCTATGGTAATACTGGGTGCCTGGCATTCTTCTGGTATTGAGATTGGTCCTTTAGGGGGGAGAGAAGGGTAAAGTTGGCCAGTATGTTGGCAATATCTGTTGGCTCAGTATAGGAGGTACCATTATGCAGTATCTCAGAACAAATCTGGGTATTGCTGTGGAGGTTCTTAATATAGAAGGCTTTGTGATTGTTTTTAATGTCTGCTGTAATTCTGCCTTCATAGCTGACTTTAGAGGATTTGATGAGGGATCTCAACTTTTTGTTGAGGCTAATAAGGGAGTTTTTCCAGTCTTGGGACTTCACCTTTTTCTGCAACAGTTTCTTCCTTCTGTTGTAGAGTTTATTAATGGCAGGGGCCACCAGATTGGCTTCCTTTTTTGGAGGACAGCATCTTGGTTCTGTTGGGTATGGTTAGTTCCATGCATTTGTGTACATGTTCGTACAGTGCATTGGTGTATGATTTGGCAATCATGCAGCTATTTACCATTGGCATGGGTCCCATGAAGTTAGCCACCTCTCTTTTTCAAAAATAAACTTAAACTTCTGCAGCAACCCTGACTAAAACTCTCTCCTCCTGTTACATCACCACGTAACTTTTCCTTAGCTATTCCACCTTATATTCTTCATATTTTAAAGGTCACTTTACCTGAAAGTTGGACTTAGTTTACCCAGCTAGACGTAATAGATACACCTCCTGCTTCCTGCTCTACTTGAAGCTCAACTTCACTTTACTTCTCTCTCCTATTCCTCTTTATATTCTCCTCTCTTACTTGTCTCTTTCCCAACTCCTTACTAAGACCCTATTCTAATAATTTCCCTCTTCCTTCTTGTTACTCTCCTTCTATTAAAAAAAAAAAAAAAAAATAGATTCAAACTCGAAAATAAGGGATTTGGTATTTTGTCTGTATTTTATCTTATCTAAACTTTAATGTATCTGTCACTGAAGTTAAATGCTTTGTAACTAATTTGTTTTTAATTTTGTCTGTTCTTTGTGGAGCTTTTCTCCCCGGGCCTCTACTGAAAATGGACATATATCCAACTAGACTAGCCCGGTCAACAAATGTTAAATAAATAAATAAATAAATAATAAAATTTTAGGAGTCCAAAGTCTGCTTTGGAGATGTTTTACAAGGTGGTTACCTTTGCTGGGGGTGTGGGTGAGATGTGGATTTCCATGGTGATTAGTTTATGGTCAAATCTGACCAGGGAGGGATTGACTACTGGTGTAGAGCAATGGTCGCCCATGTTAGTAATAACCAGGTCAAGAATCTTGCTTCCTCTAGTGGGGGTCAGAATGAGTTGGTTCAGAGCATTAGAACTGATGAATTCCAGGAAGCGTTGGGCCAGTGTATTGGTGCTTGAGTAGTTTTGTCAGTTGATGAAGGGGTAGTTGAAGTCTCCTAGTAAGAGAGTGTTGAGTTGGACCTTGATAGATTCCAGGGTGCTTAGGAGCATGGAGTGAGAGTCTAGGGACATGGTTGGGGACCTATAGCAGGCCATGACCTGGATTGCTATCTTACCCAATGTTAGTTGTACCTGAAGTATCTCAGATGCATTATGCTAGGCTACTAATCTGGAGGTGTGCACATCCTTTATGAATATGGAGACACCACCACCTTTGGAGCTTCAGTCCATGTTTCGGGGCCGAAAGGTGTGGAATGAGTTATAGTCTGGTAGTGGTAGAAGTGCTTTCTGCCACTTTAAACCAGGTCTCCGTTACAGCACAAATGTCAATGTTCTCCATTTTGAGGAGTGCTTCGAGTGCATCTTGAGATTCAGACTTCTAGCGTTGAGCAGCATGACCCTCAGATTGCATTTATTTATAGCTGTTACAGTGGTAATTTGGTCTTTGGAATACCACCTAAAAAAGGCACTATAGGGGTGGCAAGAGCCTTAGCCATTACCTGTAAACCCAGGGGTGACAGATGCAGGCCATCTCTGGCAAAGAATCAAGGTCTGTCAATCATGTCACCCCAAGCAGACAGATATTGGATCCCCTGAGAATAACACCAGAAACTTAGCCAATTGTTGAAGTCAATCATTTTTAGTTTGTACTGTGGTATAATTCTGGGTGATGGTAGGATACTGCTCAGGGCTAGTGTCATACCTGCCTCGGCCACATAATCTGAGAGCTCCACCATGTCTGTTTTCATGTAGTCCAAGGAGGTGCATCTCAGGTCATTCACACCCACATGGACAATGACGTAGTCATACTTGTACTTGTTGTGGAGTGACCTGAGTGCATGTGTTATGTGTTGGATTATGGCACCTGATAGACAGCTGACTGTTCAAGCCTGGCTTTCTTTGGTTCTTGATTAATTGTGTGAGTTGCTGTCTTCTGGTCTGTCTTATTCCTCTGCCGTGGTGCATTTGTTGGATGTTTCTGCTTGTCTGCCCTTTGAACTCCCCCTTTCTAGCCATACCCAAGATAAACAGTTTTTGAAAGGGGTGTTGCATATCTGCCCAGCTAGGAAAGAGGTGGCTCCTCCTTGGAATCCTAACCTTGTGCTTGAAAAGCATCCTCTTTCTTCATTTGAACCAGATCATCTGGCTGAATTGAGGTTCTTAACATAGATGACCGTGTTACTCATTGCTCTGACATCTGCTGGAAGGTTATCTGAGTTACAAGCATGGATGGTGACTCAACCCTTACCTTGTTTTTTTACAAAGACAGGGTTTCTTTGAGAACTAAGCCTTCTTTTATTCCTAAAGTGGTATTATCTCCATGTCTTCTTTTCTGAACCAAATAATAAGGGTGAAAAAAAATATTCACACTCTAGATGTCCATAGGCAGCTCAGATTTTACCTAGAGAAGACTTTAGCCTCCAGAAAAGCTGATCAACTGTTTGTCTCCTACAAAGGCAAGTGGAAAGGACATTTGGTGTGAAAGCAGACTGTTTCCCGGTGGATGTCTCATACTATTACATTTTGTTATATCCACAGTAACAAGCCATTTTAGGAGGGATTGAGCCATTGAAGAAGCTGATACTTTTCTGGAAAGGGGTAGATTCTAGAAGCATTCTAGAAGCAGTAAAGCAGTCCTATCTACATATTTTTACAAAGCACTACAAACTGGATTCTTTTTCAAGGTTTAGAACAGGCTTTATTAGGACCATTTTCCAGGGACTTCTTAGCTTTGAAAAGTCGGCTGGTCAGGAGGAACAGGACCCATATAACATAGATTACTGCAACAGTGATCTGTTAGAACATCTACTATTATGGTGAGTTTATGTACTCAGCTATATTTTCTCCCTCCTAATGGGTATGGGTAAGGTAAGGGCACAACCTTTACTACTGTCTCGGTGTGAACCTCTTGACCCAAAACAAGATGTCTGTCCTACACCCCATCCAGAAGATCTTAAGGCTGGCAAAATGGATGATTTAGCTGTCACTCTCTTCAGGCATATGTTCTCCTGGGATGTGCTTCTATCTTAAGGAAGGGTAGGAATCCAAATGCAAGGAAATCATACTTTGCAAAATAGAAATTATTCTCCCTTTGTTGCCAAAGAAGGGGTCTGATCTGGACCTGACCAAGTCCTGTATGGAAAACACACCAAAATTCCAAAGCAAACAGGAACACTGGAACACACGAATGGTGAAAGGTACATTTAAAAATATAAATAAAAAGATCAATAAAGTTGAGAATGATGTTTTAGGGAGGAAAAAACAAAAACTCAACAGAGATGTGAGGGACTTTGAAAAAAATGAAGTGTATACTTGGCAACGTAAGGGGCGTCGTTATCATCAAAAATCTAAGATGCGCATGCCCAGGAGTGAGGATGGTTCATCCTGTTCTTCAATGGAAACTACTGGTAGTCGGAAGAGCGTATCTTTTGAAGATATCGGCATGGAAAGTTCACCTGAGAGGGTGGAGACTGGAAAAAATGGTCAAGGCACCAACAAGACGAACTTGCATATGCAAACTCGCTCACAGAAGAATCAGGGGAAGTCATCTTTTTACCACAAGAATTAGAAGTAAGAACTTTTACTGCTCCCCCTTTATTGGGGTTAGCTTGTGCTTATGACAATACACTGGACAATGAATCGGACAATAATTTGAATGTCATGGACATTGATGTAGATGTCGTTAATAGTGAGGTTTTTTTGTCCTTTGCACAACGATGATTTAAGTGTAATTAATCTTTCTAATGTTTCACTATCTGAGGACATTTGTAATGTCTTGCGCAAAGGTACTAAATTTATACCTACTAAATTACCCATGTTAGCGGATGTTATTTTGGATATTAGGAAGTTTGTCCACAAACTTAATTTGAAGGTGTATTTCTCAGAACAAAATTTAAAAGTGTGTAATGAAGTATTAAATGCCACTGAAGATGATGAATTACTAAATTTAAGCATTTACGATATTGATATAGATATGGTTTGTGAAAATTAAAATGAAATTGAATATGATGAAGGGAATATCCCAGGTGAGGGAATGTTTGGGGCAGGTTATGCACGTATTGGTGTACCTCATTTTTCCACTGACAGCAGTTTTATGCCTCCTAGATGCTCTATAGCCATTAATGTGTTTGAGCATGTGGTATGTGCAAGCATTGAACGAGAATATAGTGCTTTTTTTAGAGATGACAGGGTATTTAATCTTTCAAAAAGTGAATGGCTTGCTTCAAAAGAATTCAGAACCGGGTTAGACAAAGTGGCTGTAAGACCAGCGGATAAAGGAGGGAATTGGTTCGTCATGGATATTGCAAAATACGACAACATTGTTGAAGATTTGTTAAAAGAAAATGTTAATAGGAAGTTAACTCATAACCCGCTGAAACAATATAATGATGAACTTTGTGAATTGCTAGAGAAGGGAGAGAGGCTTGGATTTTTTTGTGAATAGTGATGTTAAAAAACTCTTAGTAAAGGAACCAAGGCATCCCTATATATATGCAATTCCTAAAATCCATAAGAGCATGGTTAACCCACCAGGGAGACCCATTATCTCAGGGGTAGGTTCTTATATAGAGAAAGTGAATACATTTTTGGATTTTCATTTTAAAGTTTATTTGCTTAAGGTACCTTCTCATGTGAAAAACACTGAGGATGTTTGTAATGCACTGCATGGCATGATGTGGGACACAGAATTTTATTGGGCTACAGTAGATGTCTCATCTTTATATACTAATATTGATAAGCGTTGGGGCTTAGAGGCCATGAAAAAGATGATGGGTGAGGGCCCTCGTACCACCTTCTTATTGTCCCTGTTAGAATATAGTCTCACACATAATTATTTTGTGTGGAAGAAGGAGTTTTATCTCCAAAATAAAGGGACAGAGATGGGGGCAGCTTTTGCCCCAACATACACAGTGATATACATGGGATAATTTGAGAAGGAATATATGCTACAGAATACAGTCTTCATTAACAATGTTGTTTTTTACAAATGATACATTGACAATCTTACTTTTGTTTGTAAGGGAAGTCCATCTTTGTTCAGGGAATTTTTACAGGACATCAACCAAAATGCACATGGGTTAAGTTTTGTCTGTGAATGTTCAAATAAAAATATATCTTTTTTGGATGTGGAATTTTATATTGGAGAAGACAATAGGGTGTAACACAGACCTTATAGGAAGCCCACCTCTGTGAACAATTTCTTGCATGCCAGCAGCATGCATCCTCCACATTTGATTAAGGCATTGCCAGAGGGGGAATTCAAGAGAATTCTTAGGAATACTTCTGATCCAAAATTTTGGGAGAATGTCCTTAATGAGGTACAGATAAGACTATCTTCCAGAGGATACTCGGAGATGATGCTGTCTGGGATTAAGAACAGGTTATGTGGGGGAGGTACTAAAAAAAGAAAGAGTTACCACAGACATTGCCCAGTTTCACATGAAATGGATAGATTATTTTTTGTATCTAGATTTTCGGATTTTTCATGGGTGTTGGAGAAAGTTGTTAAACAATTTTGGCACATAGTTGCTGATGATATGTCTGTTGGTCATTTGTTTCCAAGACACATTACCTTTTCTTATCGTAGGTATAATAATTTGAAGGAATTGCTAACCAGGAAGTTAGAGTATCCTATGGATTCAATGAGTGTAGGTATACAATGCTGTGGACATTGCTCTGTATGCAATAGGGCTAGAAATTTGCATGGAGACAAAATTAATGGAAAAAAGTATCAAGCCTTTGAGAAATTTGATTGTTTGTCACAAGGGGTGGTCTATATTTTAGGTTGTGATTGTGATAAGCCCCTTTGGTACATTGGTCAAACTACGAGGAAAGTTAAAATCCGCATCTTAGAGCATTTAGGGGATATCAGGAGGAGTAATATGGACAGTCCAGTGGCTTCACATTTTGTCAATGCACATAATGGCAGTTGTAGTGGATTCATTTTTAGCGTGTTGGCTAGACCACATTTTGATGCGGGAATTTTAAAACAGAATTGAATAAACTAGAATACAGAATGATAGTTAATTTTCATACGTTATATCCTAGGGGCATGAATTTAGATAGTGGTGTTTCACTATGATGGTTTCATTCATATTATTCCATTTATTATTATATTATGAAGATTAGCTTGCTTATTTATTAAGTAACAAAATATGATTTATGCATATTTATGAAATCAAAAAAGTATGAAGTTTATTTAATTCCTTTTTATCGGTGTACATGATTTGTAATAATGCAATAATGTGATGTATTTTGAATATAAAAATAATGCAAGTTTTAAATGAAGATGTTACACTTTAAATGAAGATGTTTTCACCCTAATTGATTAATGAGTTGACTGATTGATGAATATATAAGGTGATGGTTTTTGTATGATGATTTGTTCCACTGAAGGCGAATAGCCGAGGTACCAAGACTTATCATTAAAGAAAGTTTTTTCACCATTCGTGTTTTCCAGTGTTCCTGTCTGCTTTGGAATTTTGGTGTGTTTTTCATTTGGAGAGAGTTGGATGGTGATTTGGTGTTTTCATTACAAGTCCTGTATGGCCATTGTCCTCAATCACCCATCAGACCTTGTCATATAAGTTTTGTCGTAGGCCTGATTGACTGTGCATGTTTTAGCCATTTTAGAATACCTGTCTTTGGAACCTCCAGTCTGTTATAAACTACCTGTGAAACAATTCCTCAAGAGTGTCCTGCACTTGAGACCTTATAGGAAAAAACTTTCCACAGTGGGATCTCAGTTATGTCATTGAAAAGTCAACATTGCTTCCATTTGAACCAGATTCTGCTGCATCCCTGAAACATCTGTCAAGAAAACTGTTTTTGTAGCCTTCATCTTGGCAGTAGAATCTCTGTGATGCAAACCCTCATGTGCAAAGAGCCTTTTCTCATCTTCTTCAAGAACAGAGTCACACTTTGTAGTAACCCTTTATTCATGCCTGAAGTAGTGACTGGGGTATCTTTGAATCAGACTAGGTACCTGCTACAACCAAAAAGAAAAGTGCTTTACATGTACTAAATGTGCATAGGCATATGAGATAAAATCTGGGAAAAGTAAAAGAGAAAAAGGAAAACATACCAGATATGTGTGTCTTTTGTATAAGGTAGGGATGGCAAACTTGTTTCATGGCAGAACTACCCCAGGGCAAGTGGGATCTCATTTTACTAGTGACACTGCAGTCACTCCTACCTTTCTAAGAGGGATTAGGAGTCACTAGACTTTCTGAACATTTGCCTGATCATCAGCTCACACTTTTTCAGGACATCACAACATGGATATCTCTTCCAGTGCAGGGCTTTTTACAATCTAATACTTCTCGGGTTCAAACCAACTCAAGGCATTTAAGCTTTGGGAAACCTCCCAAGATGATATTACTGCAAAAGTGAACAGTGTGCTGAACATAGTAGAGTTATATCAGGAACTTTCCATACTTGTAAATGTTTCAGTATGTCTGCTATTGCAGCCATGTTTATCTGCCTTCACCTTTCCTTTCCTTTCCTTTCCTTTCCTTTCCTTTCCTTGTACTGGGATCTCTTTATGGTTGGGATTAGTGCCATGGGCATTAGCAGGCATACATAGTGTGAGTGATAATATACATGATCTTTGACACTGGAGAGCTGATGCTGTCCGTGTTTTAAACGTTTTTCACCGTAACCAAACAGTATGAAGACTTCAGTGATGCATTCCCACTGATCATTGGGAAAATGTGCATTCAGAAGACAGATTCCTGCATTATGTACTCACGAGACTGTTGCTCATTTTTTTTTTTTATTTACCTCCTGGTATGATAACGGTATACTTTTATGTAGATACAGTACCTCCATAGATTTAATCATGGCTGTATTTTTATTTTATTCTGCAAAGCTGTATACAAAGTGGACAGGACATTGAAAAAGATGTGCATTCTCTATTAAGTCTTTATTTTTGACAGTAATAATTTTTCTTTGGTGTTGATATGCTGGGGGTAGTCACTGGCTATAGTTTTTTCCTAATCAGAGCACAACTGCAGATCAACTCTGCAGTCTTCATTCCTTTCTTGGGAACTGTCAATCCAAACAGTATTATTTCAGATGACTGCAAACTGGGCGCCATAATCGACTCTCCAGCCAACACAAACATCCTCCAAAAGGGCCTCATAGAAACAGACAACTGGTGCCAGAGCCATGGCCTCAAGCTAAACGCCAAAAAGTGTATAGTCATCCCCTTTGGCAAAAACAAAGTGCCCACAAATTACCACATAGGTGGTAATCCATTAAGTACAGAAGAAGTAATTAGGGACCTGGGGCCCAAGTTGATAGCAATCTCTCATTTGACAACCACGTGGCCAAAGTGGTTAGAAAAACATTTTATATAGCCCACCTAATCATGAAGGGATTCACATCTAGATCAGGGGAGGTCATCGTGCCTCTTTACTCATCCCTCATCAGGGCCATAATTGAGTACAATGCCCCTTTTGGGATGTACCTTACCAGACACCTGCAGCAACTGGAAAGACCCCAAAAGTACCTCACCAAGAAGATCAAAGGGCTCAAACAGATGCCATATGCTGCCCGGTTAAAGAGACTCCAGCTCTACTCAGTGGCATACCGCCTGCTCAGAGGCGATCTGTGCCTGACTTATAAAGCCATGTCCAACCCAGAATTAATGGACATGCTGCACCTCAGAAAATCCAAATCCCATCGAGGCACGCACTCGAGAGACTTGAACCTCAGCACTGAAATGAATAGGACATGCTAGAGGGACAGATTCATAACCCAGAGGCTCCCTTCACTCTGAAATAAAATCCCAGTCCAGGTTAGTCAGAGTCCCTCATTGACTCTCTTCAAGAGGAATCTTGATGAGTGGATGGGAGATCGTAGGTTTACCCCGGGTATCACTTCTGTGTCACTATTAGACAGAGGCACAGTATACTAACCTCGAAAAAGAGCATAGCAAAATTAATTTAAAATGGGTGGCGAAAGCCAAACACACTCTGGCTAGGCTTATAAATGCCCTAGGGCAGATAGCCTAGTATGAACCTATGAACCTATACGTGTATGGGGGTGGGGCTATCTTCCATGATTATGGCACTAAATTAACTATGAAATCCTATCTAGGCTTTGCAGTACTGCTGTGGGAGAGGGACAGAAAACTAAGTGGATCCTTTTAAACATGTTAACTCTAAATCACTTATAGGTCTTGCTCAGGTTTGCACTGGAACACCTTATGGACGTAATCCTCCCAACCTCTTAGAGCAAAAAATCTGGACAAAGCCTAAAATGATGGGGGACAAATAGGGACAGATTTTAAGTATTGCTCTTACAAACTTAAAAAGTTGATAGAATAATAGGTTTTGCGTTAGCATGAATTTTCTGAAGGATGTGGAGTCTTAAACTCAAATGTTTGTCATTATTAAATGACTTCAGTCCTCAGCTATTTGCCAGAAAAGTACAGATTTTAGAAGGAACACGCCAAAAATATAAGGCAAAAATCTGGACATTCTGTGAAAATCTGTACAGTTGAGAGGTATTGGTCATACTTCTCAACTGCGCTCAACTGTACAGAATATCCCTGATTTTACCTCATATTTTTGCTCTGTCCCTCATATAAGTTTTGATTTCCTGGTAAATCACTGAGGATCACAGTAAGTCAGTAATGCCAGACATTTGAGTTTCACGCTTCTCATTGTTCAGAAAATACACTGTGATGCAGAACCTGTTTTACTATTAACCTTTTAAGTTGACTAGAGTAATATTTATAAATGATAGTTGACTTTTGAGTTTTGCCCCCCAATTATTTTTTGCCTTGTCCCTGATTCTTGAGCAAAGAAGTTGAGAGCTATATTTGTCATTAGGAAAGTAAAGGTTTAACAACAAAGCTGCTATTATCAGAGTAAACATTTCACAAAATACTCTTACTGGAAATGAAAGCAACAGTTATCACTAAATTTGGTAAACAATACAAAGCTGAACTCATTTTGTAAAAAGTAGTATGTACCTTTACCAAACAGTTCATGAATCTAAACATGCTGTGTTGTAGTGATCTATGGGAACAGAAAACATTAAATGCATTTATTTATTTTACATTTGCTGACCAGCATAGTCATTTATTACACAAACCAAAAACCCATCTATTCTAGTTATCCTTTATTTTTGTTGAGGGATTGGCTGGCATTGTGCTGTGTGATGTGGATGGGGGCACAACATGGATATCTCTTCCCACTCACCAAACCTGGATACCTCTTCCCAGGCAACAAACTCCCTTGCATTTTTTATTTTTATTTCCCTTTGCTGTAAGTGAGCTGGTGTATGAATCCTTTTCAGCCACAAGCTGGGTGTAATTGAACAATTTGTCACAGGGATAACAATGAATTGACTAGTACAAAGTTAATTATACCTCTATTGATACCAGTCTACATTTTTCATTGAAATATGTAGCTCACTTTCTGAAAAGTGGACAATATTTGTGGCATATAATGAAATACTGTGAAATCAAATATATATGCTTTCAATTCTTGAAAATTAAAGTAAATGATTAAATATTTTGGATGCTTCATACTGTATTTGGACAGTCTAACAGTTTACCTATTTCCTCTATTCTGTGGTTCTGCAGCCACAGTGTTAATTGTTAATATAATTCTTACAGTAAGTTTTGCTGCACTGATACACTATTATTTTGGGATTTCTGTACATGATGAGGGTACAGAATGTCTTACTGAGAAGATCTCAGGGTAGTATAGCATAGACTAGAGGGGGTGCCACCAAGTACATCTGAGTACATTTTAAATTCCTGGCTCTACTCATTCTGGATACCTACTCTTTCCTGGTGCCTAGCTTTACCTATCATTCTTACAAGGTGCCCTTCCTGCCTAGGTTGAACTTATGTCGTGCAGGGCAAAAAAGAACCAAAGATGGCACAGGCTGATATCTAAGACTAATGAGCTGACATCCAAGTGGAATCACAGGATCATAGGAAATTCAAGGCACCTGAGTCTTGCAACCATTTATGCTTTGCCAGTACTCATTCTTAGACAGTATCCCCTTCAAGAAGGTCTAGGCCAGTCAATGCCAGGATGGATTAGTGTAGACCCATCCAATCAGCCCGGTCCCATATGAATAATGATAGAGTATCACACTGCTTAATTTGAAGGGGGAGTCTGTCCTAGAGATGGGGACCACCATGTGTTGAACTTCTTTGTCTCTCTCTCTCTCTGTCTTTCTCTCCATATTTTATTAATCTGCTGCTGACTATTTAGATATTTGATTATATTAGTGTGACTATTTGATTTGTTGCAATGCAAGAGATCCTGTACCACTGGGCATGTAATGGCATGTAAGGCAAGCCATAGATCACTCCTCAAGAGTCTATAAGATGCTGAGTAATGAGACAGAGCTTCCAGTCTTTTGAGTAATTCAAGGTTTTTGACTCATTAAAGCATAGTGGTGCATCCAGTCATTTCTCTAGTTACATCCTAGTGATGTCTATGGGTATCTAATATTGCCTATTCATATTTATTTTAATAATTCCAAAACCATGTTTCCTACAAGTTATTGAAAATTTTCATCTTAAGGGTTGTATGATGGGCAATACAACCTCACTAATAAATGACATCTGTCAAGTGCAGGTAAAGAGATATTAATTGTTAATATAATATTTATTTATGTTTTCATAAATGTCATAGATCTCTAAATATCTCAAGAACCAAATGGCACAGAGAAAATTGCATAGCCTTGTATGAAAATTCTTAGTTGGATGAACGAAATGTGGCTGAAAATATGTCTATAACTTGAATAGTTGCTGATATATTACAAATTGTTTATAAAATATTAAAACTTAATAGTTACTGTTTTAACTGTGACATATAAATTCCAGTGTAAGACTTACCACCTAAAGAATACTATTATCATTGTAAAAAATAGTTTATGCTGAAGAATGTACCATTTATACTTCTTTAGTAACCCCAGTGGTTACAGAGATATGAACATCAATTTATCAGAAATGTAGTCTCCACCCATTAGACGTTACAGAGCAAACTTCCAGAACTCTTGCCAGTAATCTTCTTAATTAGGATCCTCTAGGATATTTCCAGTCGTTTGATATGTCTAGTGAGCTATAACCCAAAGGGGTATTGTACTCAACAATTGGCCTATTCTATGCTATATATATTGAGATAATGGCCTCTTTAGATTTGGATGATATTCCATTAGCTTTGCTTATTAGAAGGAATAGTGTTTATTATTATGCAATCCACTCTTGTTCTCATCAGTGACTTTACACTAACCAATGTTAATCAAAACAATGGAAGTCTGGTATAAATGCAGTTACAATTGATGTGAATGTGTACCCTGTAAATATTTTCCAGTACAGACTTGAATATGTTAAACCAATATATTTTGATATTATTTTTTTTCTTCTAATTGATCATTTATTCGTATAATTTCTATAAATTCTCAATTTTTTCTTCTTTTTCTTGTCATTTTGTAAACTCCTTTTACATGAAAATTGACATCTAATAATAGATATTAAGAATTCATAAATTTTTCACAATGTATTTTTTCATTTTCTTTTAAATAATGTAAATAATATGTTAATCTCCTATGGAGCAATTGGATTAATATTCTGCATGAGTAATCCAAATTAAATTTCCTAAGAATTTAATCAACAGACCATAATAAACCTTTATCTAGGCAATCAAACCATAAACATAAATTATTATTTTCAGGTATAATTATGTTAGTTAAATTTTGACTTTCTAAAAACTATATGTAAATGCAACAGGAAAAAATTATACATTTCCATTTTTTTACTTAAAGGAAGTTTATAAATAAAGTTCTTAAAGTGTTCAATATTAATGTCATATACTTTGAATCTAATTTTATTATCAAAGTTTCCTCTATGAAAATTTTAAGTGACTATAAAATTATTTATAATTTCATTTTATTCAAATCATTAAAATTACAAGAATTTAATGTTATTTGTTCATGCAAACTTTTCCAACAACATGAACACTGGTCTAATCATGAGACTATATTTATAATTGTTGCCAAGAGACAAGATTTTAAATCTGGAAAACTTATCCCACCATATTCCATAACATTTTATGACCTTTAGTGGCAATTCAGGGTTTTGATGGATACCATAAAATGACATTAAGATTTTCTCTATTTTTTTAATCAGCAGGATATTTGGACATATATTAATTGACTGTAATGCATGCAGTATTTGGGGCAAGGTAATCATCTTTATAAGCATCAATCTTTCCTCAAAAGTAAAAAAAAATATTCCATTTTGTACTTTATGGAATGTTTTCATTCATTACTTTGGAAAAGTTAATATTAATACTCTGAGTCATATCAGGATGAATAATAAATTCCTAAATATTTAATTTCATTTTCTCCTGATTATCTTTATATTTATTTTAACAATATATTTTATTTCTTGATTTATTAAAATAATTTCAGATGTATTATTATTAAATTTCATAAAGGATAATAATTTACATTGTTTAAATAAATTTTTAAAGTAAAATAATTTAAAGTATATCTTTTAGAGCAACTTGACAACTTTCTTTTTGTTTAATGATAATGGAGAAGTTAATAAAGTAATTTAATTGGATACATTAAAATGCATATCACAGAGAAAATAATGAAATGGTAATTTAATACAATTCAAGAATTAGATAAAGAATTACTAAATATCCAAGAAAAATTACATAATGCTAGATTGAAACAGCAAAGTGGAGGTATTATTAACAGCAAAGTTATACATTTGCTAAATGTACTATATCAAAATATTTTGCATCAGAAAGATGAAATTGCTATAAAAAATAAAATACATAGTTATACAATGTCTCCTAAAAACTATGTAGACTAGCTAATAGAAGTAAATTAATGAATAGGAAAGCTCAAATAAATAATATACTTATTCGTAAGAGCAATATTATTGCTTTAACTATAGGGAAAATGCTATATATTTTAAAAGTCTTTTATAAGGGTTTAAATAATTACATAACACATCTGTGGATGAAAATAAATTAGATGTTTATTTCAAAAACCTACGGTCCTATTAAATAAAGACCACATAGAAAAATATCAAGAAAATGTTCCCCTAAAGGCATTAACAATGCCATTAAAAGGTAAGACTGGCAAAGCATCAGGTTTAGAAGGTCTAAGAACAGAAATGTATGCATTAGTACTGCCTAACATCATTTTACTTTTAAACAAAGCATATGACTTAATTTAAAACTCTCTTTCATGGAAATTTGCATTGATTTCTACTACTATTAAACAAGGTAAAGATAATGAACAGGTTTATTCTTATAGACCAATTTCATTATTAAATGTTGACTACAAGATTTCTACAACAATATTGTCCAACAGACTAAGATAGATTGTTGAAAATTATAAATAAAGATCAAATAGATTTTATTATGAATGCATCATCACTTGATGATATTCACTATAGAAAAACATTTGATTCAGTAGATTGCTAATTGTTATTTAAAACTTTAACTGCATTTGGATTTCCAGAAAAAATGTGGAATTAATAAAAATGTTATATAGTGGTAGCAAGACTTTTGTTAAAATATGAATGTTTGTTTATCAAAATTTAAAAATGAATAAGTGTACAAGATAGGGATATCTATTATCTCCTTTGTTATTCATATTTGTATTAGAACCCTTTACAAATTATTTTTAGAATAAATAAAAATATCAAAGGTGTTAATATTAATAAAAATGATCAAATATTCAGTTATTTGCTGATGATATTTTATTATTGATAGGATACATAAATAATTCAGTTATATAAATGTGTGTGTGTGTGTGTGTGTGTGTGTGTGTGTGTGTGTGCGTGCGTGCGTGCGTGCGTGTGTGTGTGTGTGTGTGTGTGTGTGTGTGTGTGTTAACTTTTTATGTTAATATACCTGCAATTTACTGCTACCATTAACTCCTCTGGGAATTTCAAGTTACTACTGTGCTGTTCGTATGTTAAATATTAATATTAATCATTTACAGAACAAACATACTGGAAGACAGACTAAAGAGATATCAGATGGACCCTCATGAGTCAAAATTCAGGACAGTGGTCTTTCAAGATTTGGGCTATAAGTGGAGAACACCTCAAATAGATTTCTCCTTCTCGTTTCAAAACCGACAGAAAATTTCTATTTGAGACATCCTTGCAGCTGTGTTTGGAGGACAGAAGTAGTCTCGTTCCCTTCGACAGGAATGTTACTTTTGTATTTCTACCCTTTCCAACTGATATGCAAGGTACTTCTGAAAATACAGAAAGAAGGCTCAGGCAAAGTTTCTTCTCTCTTTTAATGGAATTGGCCAAGGGTAATTACCACAAACTTCCTCACAATCTGGACCTGCTCACACTGTGTCAGGGGCAACTGGTGTACCCCAGCATTTTGCAATTGAAACTGACAGCCTGGATGAATCTATCTTGATACCTTTTGGGCACTTGTTCAGTTGGGATATGCAACAGGTTTTGAAGGAGGCAAGAAAACTTGCAACTAGAAAATCTTATGCTTTAAAGTGGAAGATATTTTCTAGGTGGTGCCTGATAACAGAGGGTGCAATATAGTGTCCCTCTGGTTTTGAAATATTGGAGTAAGCTACTCAGCAATGGCTTATCTTATGCATCTTTTAAGGTGCATCTTGCGACCATCTCAGCTTGTCAGCCCATGGATCCACCCCTTTTATCCCTTTTTATGGTCAGTTTATGAAAGGAATGTTGTACTTGAGAACCCTTTAAAAGCAAATTCCTCCTTCTCCTTGGGATTTCAACTTTGTTCTTGAAAAAACATGAACTTATTTACTTTAGTACCTGCCTTTCATGATGCTTTAAAGTTCACCATTTGGAACACTGTTTTGATTATTGTTATGACATCTGCAATGTGAGTCTCTGAGCTGTAGCTGTCATGGTGGGCCAACCTTATCTGATTTTCTGCAAGGATAGGGTTGTTTTATGCACTAATTCATCTTTCATGCCAAAAGTTGTTTCTGAATTTACCCTGAAACAAGCCATCAGTTTCCAAGTTTTCTTTCCAGAACTTAAAAACAAGGGATATAAGATTCTGCATACCTTGGATGTGCACAGGCAGCTCAGGTACTATCTTGACTGAACTAAACCCTTCAAAAAGGATGAATAGCAGTTTGTTTCCTATTCAGGGTAAGAAGGGTCAACAGGTCTCTAAGCAAATGATTGTTCATTGGTTGTTCTCTGCGATTATTTTTTGTTACTCCCACCATGGTAAATCTATTCCAATTTAGGTTGAGGCACATTCCACCACAGCAGTATCCCTTTTGGTGGCACATTGGAAATAGTGGACTCTAGAAGAAGTCTAGAAGAAGCAACCTGATCCTATGTTCATACCTTTATTAAGCACTACAAATTAGATTCTTTCTCAACTTCCAGAGCTGGCTTTGTGAAGACCATTCTCTTGGAGCTCCTGGATCCTTATCCTTCCTCCTCCTGCTGGGTAAGGTAAGCTTTTGGAATCTACCCGTATGCCACTTGAGGCAACGTGAATGATGAATATTGTACAGTTACATAACTCCTAATTACCTGTAACAGTAGATGTTCAGATTTCAGACACTGACAGTGCCCGTCTACCATCCCTCTTATTATACACACACACACACACACACACACACACACACACACACACACACACACACACATATATATATATATATGTGTGTGTGTGTGTGTGTGTGTGTGTGTGTGTGTGTGTGTGTGTGTATGTATGGGTCTATCTTAGACGCTAGAGTTTTCAGAAACTCGACATTCATATTGTCAAGATGATATAATTGAGTTTCCAAAAACTCGAACTTCAAAAAAAATACAACATAAATCTACCTTTTTTCCTATTTTTTGCAGGGGACAAGCACCCCTGCATCTCACATGTGAGAATGGAAAGCTTCCAGTGTCGGTTTGTGCAGGCATAGAACCCATATGCTACTAAGGCAGTGTGTAGTACTAACTCAACTGTACTATCTTTTGGCCTAAATGTGTGACAGCCCATGGTATAGTTGGAAAGAAGCTGCACAACAAAGCCATTTAAGTATTTTAAATGTAGTGTCAAGTTGACATTATTGTGGAAAATATTTAACTGACAATAGCTCTAAACATCTGTAAGATGTAGAGGCAATTTACTTCTCAGCAGAAATGGTATTGATGGGAATGTTTCACAGAATTCCCCCTTAAAGAGTACTTCTATCAATTATATTTAACCAGTCCAGTGTACTTAGAGCCTAAGTAAAGCAAATGTAGCTGCATCCTCCATGACTTTAATTAAAATCTACAGTGAAACTGTGACATCAGAAGAGGAGGGCTGTCTCTAGGCAATAAGCAATGGAAGTTGAAGAATTTCTACAAGAAAATATCACTAGATCTCATGTTCAAAGAGCCCTCAGACTGCCCTGTTCAGTGGAAATCTGGATGAGTTGTTTCAGAGCATTGCATTCAGTTTTGTAGAAGTATGGGAACCCAACCCATACCAAAAAGACAGTGGATGCTATGCTGTTAGACTTCTGTGGGGATTCAAGCTTACAGTACAAAAATAGAGCAACATGATGGTGAGAGATTGCAGCATATTCAGCTAAGAACAGAAATACTATAAGGAATGTTTCAGTGGCATCTGGCAAATGCTGAGCATGCCATGGAATGGCACTGTGCAGTTAGCTGAGTAGTACTGTGGGAAGGGCAAGAATAAAATGTACCTGGATATTCCTGCTACGGTTGTGACTTGGTGAGTAGCTCTGCTCATCACTATTTATCTCACTAATCAATGGGAACACTTTGTATTATGATTGTACATTATAAAATGTTGTGTATGACCTACCATATAATTATCCTTTTATTTCAGGGTTTCCACAGTAGCAGTACATCTTCCAAGTTGTATTCTCAGTCTCCTGATGCTATTCAATATGTTTGCCTTTGGCAGCCTAGTTATCAGTGGTGACACGCACAACTCTCCCAATTTGTTATTTTTCACTAATTACATAAATAGTGGCAGTACTTGACTACATCTTATTAAGGGCTATATAAATGAATAATGCATATCTAACATAAACATGTAATTTAAAATTAAGTTCTTTTATTACTACCCAATTTGCCCAGCTGGATTCTTTCACCTGTATTATCAATCAGTTGTGCATTAGGGCTGTACTTGTGCATGA